>NC_090889.1:37959981-37992481 GCF_036669925.1 Montipora capricornis | reverse complement strand
ATTTTGCAATTATTGAGGTGCATCAAGTTCGGATCCCTAGATTTCGTAGTATCCTTCGCAACCGCAAGGTTTATACTTCTTCGGAAAATTTACCCTGCCTCTCAGGCGTTTGAAATAGTTCATAGGTTTCTCTCTTCTTTGCCATATTACCGTCGGGTTCAAATGTACTTCATGTATGGGCCATTGGTATTCTTAATTAACGCCGTTTGCGTTTTCGCTCCGTTCATAATAGGCTCAGGCCCTTCAGACGTGAACGTCAAAAATGCGGAGAAAATAAACGATGTTGTTGCCAACCTGCAGACCGACAGTAGGCACAGGGGTTCATCTGCAGCTCAATCTCAAGGTATTGGCATTAGAATTAATTGCATTTTTTGATGGGCCACCGGTTTAGCTAGACCGTTTTGTGATATGAGAAGCTAGCCTTCTTGTTGTCCAGACTTGTTGTACGGTTTGGCGCGCTAGTACTTGGCGTCTTTCAGTGAATGAGGACCACCGTCATTGTGTTATTGGTAACTAAGGCCGAAGCGTTTTTCACGAGAGGATAGAGTAAGCGTACTCAGGCCCTGACGCGCATTGATTTCATACGGAAAACAAAAGTTTTCTTTGCAACGAGAATATCAACTGATAAGTTACTGTTTCGTTTTCTTTCCAGGGACAGAAATGTTCATCAGTAAGCATCATTCAATCCTTCAGGAATGCGAGTCTGACGGAAATGGCGATGCCGTTTGCAATAAGGATACCGGTGAAAGTCAGAAGTCTCTAAGGAAATGGTCCCGCGGCCTTCTCCACTTTGTACGTGGAGGAGGTCATATTGAAAGATGGTGCCCTCTCTATGTGTAAGTAATATTCACTTGCATGAGTATATTATGAAGATGCCCCTTTATTTAAAATTCAGTTATTCTGGGGATTGGACCAGAAACATTTTTGTAAGAAACTCTCGGTTATGAGAACTGGTATTAATCTACTGTCCTATTTTTATAACACTCTTGCATTGAACACTTATCTGGAGGAGAATTTACAACACTAAAGCACGAACGTACGTGAGAAGTAAAAAGAGTTAAACACTTCCGGCATTGTCTTTTTAATTCAATGTAAATCTTCTTTTTCTTGCACTCATGAGTTATTCGATTTTTGTACATTTCTGCAGCTCGGAAGGTCCAGGCCAGGTCTTCCTGATCACCCTTCAGTACCTTCTCAAACGACTGGAAGGCATCCCCGAAAGCCAGTGGGGCGAGGTTGTTGTTTCATACGACAACATGTGTAACTTGGACAAACTACGTGTTGCCAAAAAACAATTACCTTTCCCCGAACCATACAATTTAATGTGGCTCAAGGTGCGAAAAATTGTGGATAGATTACACATGAGGAACCATAAAGATCCACGGTGTAAGATTACATATGGAAGCGATGACCTCAAGGAAAAGTATCCTCACCTCAACACACCTGTGGCTGAGCAGACCTTTATCTGGGCAGGTAGATTCAAGAAGATAATGTGCGCTATACCGAAACGAAGATTCCTGTTTTTCTACCATAGGATGGTCATCCGTAGGAACAGGTATATTGCTGTCTGTTATCAAGAAAACAGAGTGCCTGAATTTCCAGCCGCACATGGGAAAAGTAAAGTACAGTAAAAAAAAAAGGGATAGCTAATCCTCGAATTTAGCAAGTATTTTTTATAGAAGAATTTTAAACAAGAAGTTATTTTTGCAAAAGAAGAGGAAAAGGGACAGCCACTCCTTACATTTCACACCTTTTGGGAGGGACATACACATTTGTATTCTGGACGCCGAATTGAACGCTTTCTATTTGACAGTTGTGTACAACAAGAGCAGAGTGTTAGTCAGTTGTTTACGCTTCAGTGGTTGAATGACAACTGAGGTTTGAGATTGGCCATTCAGGATCCTTTTAGGCTTTCAGGCCAAGCTGGGGGAAGGGATAAGGAAGTCTGGAACTGAGTAAAGATGCTCACCAAAATTGTAAAGTGATCATTTCCTTCGCAAGTGAACAGATTCTGTGTGAACGGGCAGCCTTTTTTTTTTTCTCTACGAAAATTTATAGCAAGCTTTTAGCCAGTGTTTTTATGTCGTGATGTTATATCTTAGCGTCCAGATCTCCTTTCTTCCCAACTTTCCCCCACTCCCCTGCAATAGACCTCTTTAAATCGTCTAAATTGCCCATTTCCTACCGGGGAGTTGTTTCTTTGCCTTTCTGAAATTTGTTTGCCCATATGCACGTGATATGATGCCACTTCACGTGATCTGAAATGGAACGGCAAAGAATTTGGCTATGTAAGGGCAATCAAAATCATTTGTCGAATGTTTACTATTTTCGTTTAATGGTTGTACTGTATAGATATTCTGCATGGCCCTGATCTGGGTATTTTCTTTGCTGCAAGGTTGACTGTAGTAACTGGTGGTATCGGCCAGCGTTTTTGTCTGCATGGCCCTAATTCAGGTTAAATTTCCAACACCAGTTTACCAGACCTTTCAACACTGGCATTCTTTTTTTAGCAGTAGAGCTACAAACTTCTGTACCAGTGAGTATACCCTTTATTAGTGGTGACGCTCTTTCCATGCCATGAATTTTACTTGCAGCATTGCAAGTGAGCCACGTCTGTAGTGGCAGAGAACAAGATCACAAAATAAATTGTTGAGTCCAAGGCAAGCCAAGCCCTTTTTTCAAACATACCTTAGCCTTCGTAGGTGACGCATGTTTTCAGTAAAATTATGTGTTAAAAAGATGTAATGTTTCGCCACGTTCTTATCAACATAGATTGACTAGGTAGGAACTTCATACTTCTTTAACGAGAAGGTGGTTATACCAAATAACTATAGACGTAATTTAGTTTCGCGAAATTGCCAAATGATTCCTTTGAAATTTGTATTTAAGGCATAAGTCGATGACTAATTTCACACAAATAAAGATTTGCCTCACGATAAAACTGTATCGCCCTTAATGGTCAAACCATCAGTCAAACACATGACAAACGTTTACGTTCCATTTTCCTAATCCCCGGAAGAATACAGCTAGTCTACTTTAAAACCGTATCTCCAGCTTGGTGCGATAATTGCACGCTCATCCCACCTGAATCGTGACAATTTGTAGAGGGGTCCCTATTTGGTCCATAATAAGCCGTTTCAGGTTCGAAGTATGAGGAGAGAATCTTCAAGTTTCTGGACGTTTCAAAAGGATAGAAGGTATTTAAACTTAATTTACCTAAAAGAGAGAGTCCAAAATTATTTTTAAACCCAACTTGTTTCCTCCAGCCCAGCAAAGCCCAACCCCTTTCCAAGCTCATCCCCTCCCAAACTTAAAAAACTAAATCAAGCAAGAAATGTATCAACAATAAACCAAACAAAAAACCTAAAAACAAATATAAATGAAAAATCATAAAAAATGACGTTACAAGCAATAGAAGCAGTGACAGGAGAAAGAGGTAAGGAATTTATACAGTTTGGTAATCAGGAATTCTACGGCCATAAGGCGCTTGGCCCAGGTGGCACGTGGTTCGACAAGTTCTGTTATCAGTTGACCAAGCCAAGTGTTACCGAGTTGTCTCAACGTGAAATATAATTGTCTGCGGGGACAAATCTGGCGCCGTAGTCCTTGCGAACAGCAAATATAAAGGGTGCGTTTCTTTGGGAAAATCCGAACACGGATGATCAATCATGCTGCATCAAAGGAACCGTTGAATCCACTCTGGGAAAGGATTCTTCGGTTCCTTTGATGCACCGTAATCCAAGTGATCTTCGATCAATGATCCCTTTTCGTATTTTCCCAAAGAAACGCACCCAAAATGTTTTTCTTTTGATAACGTTGTCAATGGCCTTATCACGGTTTTGGAAGCCATCTTTACGGGTAGGCAAACATTTCTAAAATTACTGTGTTTCTATGTGTTTCTAATAAGTTGAAAAAACCCTGAATGTAGAAAAATTTGTGAATGGTAAACTTCAGTTGCTAAGCAAAGGATTTTACTGACAAAATTGGAGGACCCTACCAGCAATTTGCCCAGTGAACTTTGAATTTTCTCTTACATTTGTCATTGTGATTTGTCTGTAATCTTTTCCAACAGACGCTTGTCTGACTAAGTGTACATTTTCAAGCAATTGTAGGTCAAAATTTTAAATTCTGCTGGGCAAATTCTAGTACAGATAGGATCCTCAAAATATGCTAGTAAAATCTTTTGGTTAGTAACTAAGGTTTACCGTTCACAAATTTTTGTACATTCAGGGTTTTCTCAAGTTATTTTATCACAGATTCATATAGAAAAAGTGTTATGTCGGACACTTTTGCCTGCCTATTAAGATGGCTTCCAAAACCGTGATAAGGCCTACATGGTGAAGGTTACAGATCTATTCGCTCTCATTTCACTCTTGACATGACGGCAGAACACATACATAAAATTTGAAAATAAAGTCAAAATTTAAATAACATGCAAAACAACACCAACATGTTAACATGTTAAACGGCTGTATTTTCTATTTTAAATAAAAAGCTGGCGAATATACATTTGCAGAAAGCAGATTGTGAATTTTGCAACCAGGCACATGTCGCGCACTATCCCTATGTTATCTCTACTACATCAGTGCATTAAACGTGGCAAGAAATACTCATCTTTGTCTTTACAGTCGTTTTCAAGGTTCTTTTGTGGGCGGTTCCTTTGCGTATCTTTTTGCACCGACTGGATATATTTTCCGGAGATCAGTGCACGTTCTATTTCAAGGATCGCCTACTCAGAGCAACATGTCTGCGTACGGAATTGTAATGGAAAATGGTTGCTACGGTGTGAAAAAAGGATCTCAGTTCCAACCGCTTTCAAACTGTACCTTTCGCCTCTTAACGCCAGTGTTGGCAGGACGCATGACTGGTTACCTTGCTAGAGCAGTTCACAAAGATGGAAATGCGAAGTAAGTTTCCCTTGTCAGAGCACGATCTAATAGCAAAAGGAGCGAAACTTTTACTCACAGTTACAACCAAAAAACACCGCTATACAGTGCAACTAGTGCTTTTAATTTACACATTACCTGATGATAGCATTTTCTCAATTGCTTGTTATGTTTTTGGCGTAAATATGGTCGTTATTACGCTGACGGCATGGTTGAATTTTTCACGTGAATTTTCTCAGTTCTGAAAACATCCGTTTTCAGCTTTTTTCGGGCTTAAATGCAGAAAATCCTGCCACGCCAACTTAGGGGTCTGAAAAGTCAATATTTTCAAGTTTTGGAAGCAGTGGGCGCTTTCCATTCCACCAAAAAATTCTTTGTGGAAAAAGATAAGTCGCACTTGTGCACGCTTGGAATTTTCAAATGACTCCGAAGTTTGAATCGCAAATGTAGGGCCCCTTTACACGAGCCCGGGTTGCTTTTTACCCCGGGTTGAATCACCGCGGCAGGTAACCCTTTTACGGTCAAATGTTTCTAAGCGTTTACATGAAAACAGTAGTCAAGCCGAGTCAGCCCCCCTTGCCGGGTAACCCTTCTCAAGACTCGGGTTGACCCGGCTGGAAGGGTTGAAATTTCTTCAATTTCTTCATGTAAACACTGGCCTATCTGACCCGGGATCGTTTGAACGTCACTCTTTTTACGGTTCAGCGTGAGCACAATGGCGTAGGCGAATGGGCATGAAGAGCGTGTGGAAATTGTTTTGACAATTATGTCCAAACGTTTGTAAGCCCTGGCTTATTATGGAGCGTTATTAGTGACAACATTCACTATTAGTATTATGAAGTAGTTATGGGGTTATGAGGTAGTTTGGTATTGAAGTAATTTCGGCATTATGAAGTAGTTATCGGGTTATGAAGTAGTTTTGGCATTATGAAGTAGTTATGGAATTATGATGTAGTTTTGGCATTATGATGGTACCAGGATTCTCTGCGAGTGTGCAATTCGGGTGCGAGGGGGAATATGGGATAACAAGGAAGGTCAAAATGGCGGCTTTGGAAGACATAACTGCAGAGTTGTCAAAGCTAACCAATGATATTTCCTCTGATGAACTTAGCCATGGTGAGGTAGACGTTTACATCTATAAATTGGACCTGTTGTGGAAAAGCATTTTCCAACTTCACTATGATTCTAATGTTGACAGTAACAGTTTCAATGGTACTTTAATTTTGTCTTCAATCAATGAAGCTATTCCCTGTTTAAAGGAATGCAATCGCCTTCTAGAGTCCGCTTATCGATGCCCCGTAGAACACACTGGAAACGTAGGACGACCACGGCTTTCAGTAACAATAGACCAGCTTGAGTATTTCATCGATTACGACTTCAGTGCAACAGATAGAGCGCACATGTTAAATATCTCAGTACGAACCATTCAACGCCGTTTGCACGACATTGATCTTTCAATCAGAGCATCTTACTCCCCAGTTAATGATTTAGAACTTGATAATGTGGTAACGTAACGGAAATCATTAAAGAGTTTCCCAACATTGGATATCGTAGAATGAATGGGGAACTCGGAAGGAGAAAAATTAAGGTCACTCAACACAGAGTTCGAGATGCAATGCATCGCGTTAATCCTAGCGGTGTGGCCATGAGATGGATGAATTCGTTCCTACAATGTAACCGAGCCTTAAGCTCTATGGCACATGGATGGCCACCACAAGCTGTTAAGGTAACTTAACAAATCAAACGTGGTTCAGCGTTGCCTGTAATTTTATCGACAACGGCAAATTAGCGCTGTATCTGTCCAATTTGGATGTAAACGTCTACCTCACCATGGCTACGTTCAGCAGAGGAAATATCATTGGTTAGCTTTGACAACTCTACAGTTATGTCTTCCAAAGCCGCCATTTTGACTTTCCTTGTTATCCCATAATCCCCTTCGCACCCGAATTGCACACTCGCAGAGAAAACTGGTACCATCATAATGCCAAAACTACATTCTAATTCCATAACTTCTTCATAATGCCAAAACTACTTCATAATTCCAAGACTACTTCATAATGCCAAAACTACTTCATAACCCCATAACTACTTCATAATGCCAAAACTACTTAATAACCCCAGAACCACTTCATAGCCCCATAAATACTACATAATGCCAAAATTACTTCAATATTAAACTACCTCATAACCCCATAACTACTTCATAATACTAATAGTGAATTTTGTCACTAATGACGCTCCATAGCTTGTAAGCTCTGTTAAAATCGAAGTACACGGTGGGCGGCTTGGAGCTGTCGCTGTTGGAGCATGATGATGAGCATTCAAAACCCATGCAGCTGGGCACAAGCAACTAACGTTGGTAAAATGGCTGATAACTTTAACCCAAATTGATGATTCTGATGATTACATGGTTCGTCCGCCATTTTCCTCACTCGCAAGTAGTTACCAGCCCTTTCAACCGGATGGAAAAGTCAGCCGAGCTCGACCCAACCATTACCCATCCCAGGCTCGTGTACACTGACCAGGCATCGTGTAATGAGGCCTTATATAGAAGCAACCAGAACCCTGATACATCGACATCGACATCGACATCGACATCGACATCGACATCGACATCGACATCGTCAGTTTTTATAAAACAAAGAAGTACATCACGGTGGGAATATTTTTTATCGTAACTCGACGTTTTCTTGACGAATTCTGTGAAGGACACACAAGTGTAAAGTATTGATCCATTTCGAAATGCACGCGTCGCCTTTGCTTGGTATGTCCAACTCGCTTTGGTCGCGGCCAAAAGAACTAGCGCTAAATAGAACATTTCGAATTTACATAATTTCCGAAATAGGGGACAACCTCCTGGGGTATACCCAAATTTTAAAACAACTTTTCATAAAAATTTCTGTTATATTTTTTTTTATCTCTGAATTCTCCTTTGAATGGTTCGCTTTTCGGAAATTCAACAATTTCCGGACTTTCTGTTTCTCAAGGAAATTCCGTGCCGTTTGTCTCCGTTGCGAAAATTGCGGATTTTTTGGTTGAATGGAAAGAGCCCACTGACTACCGCATAGCCACCAATCAAGATACTTGGACTCTTAGTGCGTACCGTGCCACATCGCCAGCAACTACGATGCGATAAACATAGCATTAATACATGTTTCTTTCTCGTTCTAAAAGCGCGTCACTCGGCACTGAGTGTGTTTTATTTCCACATCATCACATTTCAGTGACTTGGAGAAAAAATTGATGCAATCGCGAACTGGACGGACGCAGAGAGTCTAAAGGGTTGACTGCGATGGGCGCGTTTCCTCCTGTGTCAATTTCAGTTAATTGGCTCGCTCCAGGCTCTCCTGTGCTTGACGGGGTTGAGGAGAGGGGTATATGGGGTGCATCATAGTGTTGGATTAGTTGCTGTGGTCATTATGCATTTGTTTCTTTATTTGTGTGTTTGTTTTTCACAGGGAATTCTTCTATCCTAAAGGCAACATGCCAAGGACTAAAGTGGAGCACTTTGTCTCAGTTCTTAACTATAATTTGAAGAATGAAACCGATTTCTTCAAGAGATTTACACTGCAGATGACCAGCACCCAACTGGATGCACTTCTGACAGAGCTGGAGAATTCAGTGGAAATTCCTGAAGCAATTCCAAAGGCTGTTTCTGTAATTGGCAAAAACATAAGTCCTGAAAATGAAGAAATCTGGGTACTGAAACATGACCTTTTCATAGATGCTTGGGGCCATTTAGTTAGTCCGCATGACCATGGCCTGTGCTGGATAGGAAACCTAGTCAACGACACCGGTGATAATGTTGCAAAGGAAGATAGAGCTGCAGTTGTACACCTTCCCCTAACAACTTATTACTTTGACCTTGCGTGTCATTTCCTGCGAGGGGATATGTTAAGTGCTGTGTCAAAAGATGACCACCTTAAGCATTGTTTGGATGAGGTACTTCGCGACTGTGGAATAGATGAAGAAAGTTTAGATGATGAGACTGAGGCAAATGGCAACTTCCTACCAACTTTTTTTACAGCTGCCATGAGCTTAATTATTGCTCATTATGACAAGGTGAGTACTAAAAACAAATGCATGACATATCTTATGTTCTTATCGCCAAACTTCCTTTCATATAGGTGATTACTAGAGGTAAACGGGCTCGACTGCTGTCCTCCTACTGTCATTGTAGGAGGTTTCCTTCGTATTCGGCTTGTTATCTCTTGAAGGCATTGTTATAATCTGTGGTTTTGTAATCCAATTGTCAACGAAGGCCATTAGAGAAAGTAGAATTTTCATTTCAGTTAATCCTAGAAAGAATTGTTGCAATAGATCTTGTTGAAATTGACCCATGTTTCCTTATCTTGACAGTGGCAGATGCTAGCTGGATCATGTCCACTGCCCGCCGCTCTGGGACAGCCAGATAGTGGAAAATCCACTGCATGTAAGCTGGCCCTAGCAGCTACTGGAGGATGGAGAAATAATTTCTTTGCCTCTGTGTCTGAAAAGGTTTGGCCATATGGAATTAAGAACAGAATACTTCTTGCTGTTAACTTACATCAGTAGCCATTTTTTGACAGTACTCCTTAACTCTGTTATGTGAAAAGGTTGTGTTTACTTACTGAAATACGTTTTTGTTGAGCCATCCATTAGTTAGTTTATATTTGATCCAGTTGTTGATCTGCGAAAAAAATTCAAACTGTGCTTGCTAAGATGCTACATATATTGTTTACAGGTAGTTGGAAAAGTTGCCAGTCAGACAACCATGGGTTTTGTGGTCGATGATCCTTCAAAGCCAAAAGATGTAGGGGAAGCAGCCAAAATATTTTTCAACGATGGCACTAACATCAACTGCCACGGAGATTGGAGCCCAAAATGTTGTCCTCTGTTTTCCATCAACAACCATGTTATTGACTGGCTCTCCAAACCAGATAGGGAAAGGTATAACATTGCATGTGGAGAAATAGACTTGGAAAATTATTTTTCTTACCCTCCATTGATCAATGTATGTTGCGTAATGCAACCACGTCGCGCTTTGGTAAAACGTTGTTTCTGGGATACCTGTAGCTATAAAATCAGCTATGTATGGAACACTGGGATATATGTATCAAAAGTTGTATATATCAGCTGTACTAAAGTTCTTTCAAAAGGACAGCATCCCAACTCACCCTAACCCCCCACCCCCTCCCCCCCCCCCCCTAGCTAATTACTATCCCTTACCAACGTGTTGTTGTTTTCCGTTAGGTTGCTGTCTAGAATAATATTTGTACCATTTGAAAACATCCAGCGGTGCATTACACAAGAGCAGTCAGCCCTATGGCAACAAATCTTTGATCACTTACTCAGCAAAGTGTCCTCAGTTGTCGGAAAGGTCGTTGCTATGGGACAATGGTTGTCATCAAATGAGGGAAGGGATACCTTTAACGAATGTCTCGGGATAGTGGTGCGTGGGTTTGGTGAAGAAGGAAAGGGTACGCGTTTCGCCAAAATGTGGGCTTGTGGACTTATGGCCGCGATAAAGGTAGTCATTCCCGTTTGTCTATATAGTCTAGTCAGACTAGCCTCTTTATAAAGGAAAAGAAAAGCCTGATACTCAGGTTAAGTCAGACAGAATTGTAAAAGAGGCCTCTAGACCGATCCGAACCCCTAGCTTGCCTAGCGATAATTTACATTTGAAGATCAGTCCCGGTTGTTCAAAGAGTGGATAATGCTATCCACCCCATAAATCACTATCCAGCCAATAGCGTAGTTTCTTTTTCCAACACTTATCTACTGGATAGCTATTTTTCCGATGGATATTAAACGTTACTTATCCACCCTTTGTAAAACCAGAGCCAGGGCGTTTGGTATACCCTCATGTTGTGTTCTGATGAAGAACACTTTGCTCTCCCTCAGTGCGTAGGCGTGTGAACGGCTGCAGGTTTTTGACTGATAACAAAGTTATGAATAGTCATAGTTTATGCACGTATTAATACTTCATGCATCACATTTGCTTTCGGGTAGTGCATTTACTCTGTTACGTATGGTTTCTTTGACAGATGCATCGGCTGTTTCGGAAGACGAGGTCATCAATTTTTTTATGCATGTAATTGCCCCTCATGTCCTGAAACACCAGAAACCCGCTCTGCACATGAAGTTCCCTAATCTGAGCTCACCTACCGGCCAGCTACCCTCGAAAGGAAAGGAGGATTTTGTCAATAGGCTTAAGTGTAAACTTGAGTTTGTTGTAAAGGAAGCTCCCAAAGAACAGGTGTGGAATACGTTTTAAGGACGCCACATTTCTAGCGTAATTTTAAGTGATTTCGTATGAGGAGTCCTCTTCAATCAGAAACAAAACGAAAGTGAAAGTAAGTAAAACAGCAGATGACATAACAGTTGAAAGAAACGTAAAAAAAAAAATCAAAACAAATCGTTTCTCGTTACAAAATCGGCGTCCTAAAGAGCAAATGCACGTACATTAGAATGTAATGGCACCCAGTGCTCGGTGAATCAAAGCACTTTTTCTACTTTGCAGAATCTTCAGTTTCTACGAACTGACTGTACGACATCTAAATTGTCTGGAGATGGCAGTCAACAAGGGGTGCTTGCCATTAGAGCCGAACCCTTCCAAGAAAGGTGTTTAGATAATGACATTACTCCCATTAAGCCACAAGACTTAAGGACATCTGTGCAAGCGTATGGACTGGGTAAGTTGTCGGAATTGTAAGAACAAAGGTTACGGTAATAAGTAATTTGATGGTTGCATGAAAAAGTACTGTACTAGACCAATTTCGATATATTAAAATTCAGCTTAAAACAATAGACCTCAGTACGAGGCTCTGGGGATTAAACCCCACAAACTCTGTATAGTTATTCTCCAGAGCCTCGTACTCAGGTCTATTTCTTTAAGCTGAATTTTAATATATCGAAATACAGTAGTAGTAGGTCTATAGTAGGTCTATTCTATCCACACGAAATGCAAACTCTGTGAGTCAGGTTGGGTGGGAGGGGGGTGGTGTCATTTGCAGTTTGTGTAATGATTAGAACCGTGGCACTTATAGTGTTCACTTTATTCCAAATCAGGTTTAAGGACAACTGAATAACGGTTTTTGTCCCCATTATCGAATAGAAAGCGCTTGAAGAGTTGCGTGATGGTAAAGAGGTCTCTCTTTGACACGTCAACTTTAGACCAGCTGGACAGAGGTAAAGAAAGATAACTAACGTTTTAGTAATTCGGAAAGTGAACATATAAAGTTTCATATATTTAAACTGCGGAGAAGGATTTCTATCAATGATAGAACATAGCCGTAATGTACTCAACTTAAGCAGTTGAGAAATGAAAGCCTGAAAATTTCCAGGCTTTCTTTCCTTAACTGCTTAAGTCGAGTACAGTACGGCGATGATCTATCATTGATAGAAATTAGTAATTCTAATGGATACATCGTTATGTCCTTGTACTCCTTCGACATTAGGCCAATTTATTACCTTTAAACAAGACGTGGCCGAAAAATTTGCAGCATTAATTGTTAATGGCTCATGGTTAGCATATGATGAATCTAGAACTTCTCTGTAGAAAAGTCTTCACTAAATCGTTATTATTATTATTATTATTATTATTATTATTATTATTATTATTATCATTATTACTTTCAAGCTATACTGTATCGCACGGGGCCAAATTACATTTCATTGCCATTTTAATAACCTTTAGCAAATATGTATTTGTCTCGGAGACAACCCTCAAAAGGTTTTTTCCTTGTACTTGAACTTTAGCAACAGGAAGTAAAGAAGAGGACAAGATGGAAGTTACCATTTCTCAAGAAGTGAACTTGTCAGCAGAGGCCACTGGTATATTTGAAACAAATTTCTTTTGGAAATATTTCCGATTTTATTGTGTTTCAAAGTAGTCAAGTTTTACAAATACGGCTGGACTTTATAGAAAAGGGCGGGAAAAAAAAGGCGGGAAATCGTGACGTCGTTGAACGATACGACACTCACAAAGGTGACATACGGAAAATACGCCACTCGGGTCCCGGATGAAATGGCGTATGTAATCTACGAGTGGTTTAGTTCCCAGTAAAACACTCTCCTCCATATAATGAAAAGTGATAAAGAAAATACTAATCATACGTGACTCGAAGGTCCCTGCGACACATAATAATGCAACCCAATGTTAACTGTTCTTTTGGTCCATGCGTGACACGCACGTTTACATAGCTTTGTACTAATTTGCCATTGTCAGTACCATTTGTAAGGTCATGATAACAGCGTACGGAAGATCTATGTTTTCCACACTGTCAGATCTGGAAGAAATGAGAAGGCAAAAACAAGAACTTGAAAAATCATTGGAGGCGATAAAAGCAGATTATCAAGCAGAGATGGAAAGGTTAGAGCTGGAAAACCGACAATTAAAGGCCAGAGCATTAAAAGAGAAAGAGGAAAGAGAGAAGTACCAAGAATTGGTCAAAAAGAGGGAAAGCGACATAAATGAATTGGAGGAGGCACTAAAAGTGACAAAGGGTGAGTTCGATTAAAGAGAGGATGCAATCAATAACTATAAACAAGACAATAGACAAAGTGCAAGGGAGAAAGAGGAGTAAACTGATTAGTGTATCCAACCACACACTGACGGATACTGACACATGAAATAAGTGATCCACATACAGGAAGTTTCTTATTTGGCCTTTAAAAGATGGATGTGAGCTCAAGGGCCTTGATGCTTCGGTGTGTATCATTGGTTGGTTTTTCTTTAAGTATTTGTATAATGATCCCCCTTTCTTCGCATACTTCGTACTGAGGGCTTCTCTTCTTTTCGCATGGAGCAATAAAAACACAAAGGCCCAAAGTGAAAATTTACAAAAGTTAGACGATTATAATGTCCTTTACTTTTATTCCCAGTATTTCTTTAACGGGCTGGAATATACCAGTTAAATGTACAAATGATAAGCAAGAACTTCGCCCGGCGATGTAAGCGTTGCTTCCAATCTGAGCGGAGAACTGAGGTTGCTTGGCATTAACATTGCATAGCTGGATGCGGGGAAATGTGTACCTTACAATTTGATGTAATTTATGCGTTAAGTTTTAATATTTCATATTTGTTATTTGCAACCTTGTTACAGAACAAAGTTCAACATCACACGCTGCGGTTGCTGCTTCTATTAAAGGTAAAACTCAAAAAGTTGACCATTCATCAATTTCTTTATCCATTAAAGTATTCAACTACCTTATATTCATCCATCCAATTCATCCCGTCCGTTGAGGATGGGTGGACAGATGGATGAGTGGTGCGTGCGAGGTTAGGTAGACTAAATTTTTATTGATAGATGGATTAGAGAGTTTTTTTGAACAGTGAAAATAATTAACACATGGCTCTTATATTTCCTTTAGTTGCTAGTGAAATGATGAACATCACAGTAAGTCCTGCTGAGTTTGGAAACCAGGAACTGGTGGTGTCAAGAAGGGACAAGAACAAATGTCCTCTCTGCAGACGAACGCAGGATGGTGATTGGCAGCAGTGCACCATTAAGCAATGTGGTCAGTGGGTGCACTGCAGGTGTGAGGCAAAGTTGGACACCTCTTACCGATGTCCTCACTGCCGGAAGCAAGATACTGGGGAAGCTCAGTAAATTAGAGATAAAATAATAAAGAGTAACACGTTGATCTTACCGTGTGTGTCCTGGTTTTATTCTTTTCTATTTGGTGAAAGCAGAAAAAGATAGTAGTTCAAAAATATTGACAAACCCTTATCAAACCCTTATCAAATTAAATAAATATGCAGGGCAGGCAAATAACAGCACAATCAAATGAACTGTGTCAAAGGTATCAAAAGTAATTGGGTGTCTTAAATATGTCACTGGATGGTAGCTAGCCATGCGCTTTATGAAACCGCCGTCACAAGGTGTCTGACTAATTGGTTTCGGAAATCTTCGGTGATCTTCGAATTCAACTGTCTTCAAACCGCTTGGAATACTACTTCTGGTAATTCGAACACCTTGGATTTCTGATGGCAGCCGTTCAAGGTCTTTGAATTCCTTTCGGCCGTACGAATAATACTTACTACGGAATTCTACGATGTAATTTCCACTAGGAATACAATTTTCTGCGCTGGTGTTAAATAAACGAAAATAAACATCAGAAATGTATTCGCGATAATTACTACATAAAAGAGGGAAAAAAGCAAAATTCACGTCTCACCAACAAGGTTGTAAGGCTGTAGGGTTGTAAGGCTGTTAGGGGCGTAAGGCTGTAAGGTTGCAAGACTGTACGGTTGTAGGGTTGTAATGCTGTAAGACTGTACGGTTGTAAGGCTGTAAGGTTGCATGTAAGGCTGTAATGATGTAGGGCTGTATGCTTGTACGGTTGTAAGGCTGTAATGCTGTAAGGTTGTAAGGCTGTAATGATGTAGGGTTGTATGCTTGTAGGGTTGTAAGGCTGTAATGCTGTAAGGTTGTAAGGCTGCAAGGTTGTAAGGTTGTAAGGCTGTAAGGCTGTAAGGTTGTAAGCCTGTAAGGCTGTAAGGTTGTAAGGTTGTAAGGCTGTAAGGTTGTAAGGCTGTAAGGTTGTAAGGCTGCAAGGTTGTAAGGTTGTAAGGCTGTAAGGCTGTAAGGTTGTAAGGCTGTAAGGCTGTAAGGTTGTAAGGTTGTAAGGCTGTAAGGTTGTAAGGCTGTAAGGTTGTAAGGCTGCAAGGTTGTAAGGTTGTAAGGCTGTAAGGCTGTAAGGTTGTAAGGCTGTAAGGTTGTAAGGCTGTAAGGCTGTAAGGCTGTAAGGTTGTAAGGCTGTAAGGCTGTAAGGCTGTAAGGTTGTAAGGCTGCAAGGTTGTAAGGTTGTAAGGCTGTAAGGCTGTAAGGTTGTAAGGCTGTAAGGTTGTAAGGCTGTAAGGCTGTAAGGCTGTAAGGTTGTAAGGCTGTAAGGCTGTAAGGTTGTAAGGCTGTAAGGTTGTAAGGCTGTAAGGTTGTAAGGCTGCAAGGTTGTAAGGCTGTAAGGTTGTAAGGCTGTAAGGCTGTAATGCTGTAAGGTTGTAAGGCTGTAAGGCTGTAAGGTTGTAAGGTTGTAAGGTTGTAAGGCTGCAAGGTTGTAAGGCTGTAAGGCTGTAACGCTGTAAGGTTGTGGGGTTGTAAGGTTGTAGGGTTGTCATACTGTAGAGTTGTAAGGCTGTAAGGCTGCTGGGTTGTAAGGCTGTAGGGTTGTAAGGCTGTAAGACTGTAATGCTGTAAGGTTGTGCGGTTGTAAGGCTGTAAGGCTGTAATGCTGTAAGGTTGTGGGGTTGTAAGGTTGTAAGGCTGTTAGGGTTGGCGGGCTCTAAGGTCACTCGGTGAAGCCTGAAAGGCAAAAAAAAGCTTAGTAGGTTAGCTAAAAATATTTGTCTTTTCGTTGCCATGGTAACGGCTAACAATACCAAATTCGTTACAAGTCGACGGCCATATTTGAAAGTGTTTCGTTTCATATAGCCTGTAAGGTCGTCAGACCTTACAGATAGCCCTTACGCTTAAAACTTCTCCGTAAATCGTGCCTGGTATAGCTAAATCAGTTGACGCCAGACCACATAGTAAAAGGATAGAGGGCGAATGAAGCGTCGGCTTCTTCCACACTGCGTACAGCACAAGCATATTTCCAATGGTGGCTGTGAAAGCAAGTACAATGTTTACAACACAGTTTACTAACATGATTGCACTTTCTTCTTTTTCCATCTTTTCTTCAAGTCTGAATTTAACCAACACCGAGTAGTCTCAGCAATGATCTTCTTTGTTTCTGATCTTTTCACGGAAATCTGCAAACCTGTTCTTTCACGTTCAAGTTATTTTCAAAAGCTTACGCTTGGTGAAAGAGCTAAGCAGTCTGCAATATGATCCTTTCTATCGAAAGCTGCCTTAACTCCGTGACTGCTTAAGCTACTCATGCAGCCGCTTTCGGGAAGATTGAGAAAGATAAATATTGACACTGCCTGCGAAACACGTCATACACCACGTCATTTTAGTATTATTTTGTTTCGTTGCAAATTGGCCATTTTGGCTTCGCTTTTAAACGTAAAAGTCGAAAGATGTTTAACGTTGAACGAGGGCGAAAGGGTCAATTTGTAATTAAACTAGAGAATTCTGAAATGACGGCCACTTTTAAATAAGATGTATTGTAAGCTTTCACTTTCCGGAATTAGCACATACCATGGTAATGTAATTAAATGTGGCGTGAAATTGTATTTGAAAGAAAAAAAAAACAAACAAAACGAGACAAAACAAAAGATATAACCATCTTTTTACTTCTCTTCAACTTTGTGTTTCGCCTACAAGTTATGGTTTACGGTTTTTGGAATGCAAACAACCAGTTTCAATATTTCTGTGGACTTTTTGAGGGTTTTGGTATCTAAATACACTGTCATTTTCTGCGTGTACAGAAGTGATAGCTGCAATAGGAAGTTTCTCTCAAATATCACAATTGTCAATGTAATGGACGGCTAAATATCTCAAGAACTGGTATATAGCTCATAGGGACTTGTTGCGATTTGTCAGTTGTAATAAGTGGTCTGGCTTCATGCGATGAGAACCACAGTTGTCTTTGCAAATTCGTGGAATAATCTTTAAGCAAATTAAAGTCAATGCCGTAGTTTTCCAGATGCTGTCCTGAAATGAATATTCAAATGTCATGCATTTGTCATTCATTGAGTCGATATATATATATTTTTTTTTAATATGGAACACGTAGAGCGTAATTCAATAGTTTACTGAAACTTTTTTTTGCCTCTTTCGATGGCAGAGCTAAAGAGAGGTCTTAATCTCGACACGTTTGTTGGGCCGACTTCGTCATAAAGAGGCTACTGAGATGCAACTTGTTTTGCCTGGCATACACTTTTCTCCACAGCAGCAGTGAACTTTTAAAGCAAACCATTTTTAAGTTTTATACTTATGGAACTCAATAACTGGGAAATAAAACTCAACAGCTATTACACCTTCGAACATCTGCTTCCCTAATTCTCCGGTTAAACATGAAACGTTAGTGATGTATAGGTGTATTGGTTGTTTAAACACAGGCAAATTATTTCTTAACTTTCAGGCTACCGAGATGCATCTTGTTTTGCCTGGCATACACTTTTCTCAACAGCAACGGTTAATTGGTTATTTTCTGATTTTAAAGCAAACCATTTTTAAGTTTTATACTTATGGAACTCGATAACTGGGAAATAAAACTCAACAGCTATTACACCTTCGAACATCTGCTTCCCTAATTCTCCAGTTAAACAAGAAACGGTAGTGGTGTATTAGTGTTAATTTAAACACGGGCAATTTATTTCCTAACTTCCAGGCTACCGAGATGCAACTCGTTTTGCCTTCATGCACTTCTCTCAACAGCAACGGTGAATTGGCTCTTTTCTGAGATAAACTAAGAATAGAGCCAGGATCCTAGCCAGGATCCGAGCCAGGATCCGAGCCAGGATCCTTCCTTTGTGCGCTCAGACTATTTGTGCCTTTGGTTTTTCCCGCCATTTTGATCACGTGATTTGATTCTTCTTTTTGTCAAGATGGGGGCAAGTAGAGGTGAGCCTCTGCAAATCGCTGTTGTTTAAGTTTGAATGGCCCTTTTGTTTGCTGTCTTGATCTTGGAACTAAAGGAACTCGAAAATGATTAACATGTCTGCCTCGAGGCCAATGTTCTCGATTCGAATTTATTTTCTTCAATCGTTCTGGTTTGAGTAATTTCCTAGTCACCACTTCTCAAGGGGGTATTTACCTAAGGCATCTACCATGGCACTATTATGAATTACCAAACCAAAACAATATCGTGTACTATTAGGGCTACATATTACGCAAATACAACTTGAATCTCTTGGAAGACAAAACGCAGCTCAGTGGACAATGTGGAATAAAGCGCTGTGTTACTGCTTCACCACACGTACGCATTGCGTGTCTATTTTTCATCAATGACACCCAAACATTTGCCCTCTGCATATAAGAACGACTCTTCGCCGGTAACTTTTAAGGCGTGTTCTTTTGGTGCGATTCCGGAAGAGGAATACACGGAATAGACGGTATTCGTGTTCTTTTGGGACCTATTCCGTTTTCGGAATGAACGGAATACTATTCTGCTCCCGATAACACAATGAACGGAATGACCGGAATACGGTTCACTCGGAATAGAGGAGTTTTTTTCCTCTTTTACATAGCCTCATCTAAAGACCCCGGGGAGCTGGGAGAATTCTCGACCACTTCTCGGGTTTACATAACTGTCTCGAATTCTCTCAACTACCCTTCGTGTTTTGATGAGGCTATGCAAACACGCAAAAAAGTCCTCTATTTCTAAAATCTAGATGTTTCAGTCCGAGTAAAAAATATATCTACAAGAATAAGTAAAGACTTACTAAACCACCAATAAAATGATTAATCATGGCGTGTCTACTCTCTGAGGGATGGAATAATATCGTTTCCTGCGTTTCCAAAACAACAAAATAGTGTGGGTGACGAGTGATTGAATATGATTATTTCAACCTATTTGTTAAAGAAATTGCATGATCGAAAAACAAGACGATGAGCCTTGTACGTTTGAACATGCGTAAGGATAGTTAAACGCTCCAAACAGAAACGAAAGGAAAGACATTCGGTTTCATTGCGAATGAAATTGGTTAATGTCTTTGGACGTCCTCCTGCGTGTCTTTTGTATCCCTGTATGGTCCTGACAGGGACAACCTTGGTTCCCCTTCGATCGGGGGAAGGATATTGTCCCGCTTTAGTCATCAACTGGAGTTGTCTTCCGTAGTCTACAACAAAATTCCACGTGGCTTTGCAGTAGCTAGTTTAAGTAGAGCTATGATCCTCGCAGTTATAAACGCAATTTTGGCAATTGCGTAAAAAAGCCTGAAAAATTCAGGATTTTCACAGGGTTTGAACCCGTGACCTCGCGATACCGGTGACACGCTCCAACCAACTGAGCTATGAAGCCACTGACATTGGAAGCTGGTCAATTGTGAGTTCTTTACGCAATTGCAAAAATTGCGTTCATAACTGCAAGGATCTTAGCTTTACTTGATTTCGTATGCGCAGTTCATATATGATCCATTTCCTATACCATTTCATCGTTGATCATTCCTCACGGGAACATTGGAACTCACAAATGACCAGCTCCCAACGTCAGTGGCTTGATAGCTCAGTTGGTTAGAGAGTCGCACCAGTATCGCGAGGTCACGGGTTCAAACCCCGATGAAGTCCTGAATTTTTCAGGCTTCTTTGCATAATTGCAAAAACTGCGTTCATAACTGCGAGGATCATTGCTTCACTTGATTTCATATCCGCAGTTCATATATGATCCATTTCATAATAGCTATTTTGTTGCCTCCATTTAATTAAGCTGCTTTTAACGCTGTTGAGTTAATTTGAATGTTTGTATTTTACAGACTCCCTGCATGACAAGCTCCAGTCCTAAAAACCGCTATGTGTTTGTTCTAGAGTGTTTTATCTCGTACTAGTTTCTATTTACGAGTTAGTTTGACTTGGTCAAACGACAGAATTCGTCTTTCTTCCTTCCTTCGCACGAAACACTTGTAGCATTGCATTTCTTAGCTCAGGTACTCTCCAACCATATAAAAATGGATTTAAAGCCGAATTCATGAAGACAACTGTGATGGCAAGAGACCTGCCAAGAAGACCCTCTCTTCTTTCACGGACTAAATTAATTATGTAAACAAGAAGATAAGGAAAGTAACAAATCGCGAGCACAATGAAGAATATAAATGCACTGAAGGCAGATTTTTGAAGGCTGGCCATACGTGCGGCCGCATTTGCTCCCTCAAACGCTCGAGCCTGAATTTGAATTTCTGTTCGGTGACGCCGAACAATTTTGAAAATGGTCGCGTGACATGCAATGGTAACACAAAACCCGATGAATATCCAAGAGGCAATTAAAGGTAGTATAATTCTTTCCTCCCAAATCTGGGTTGCTCCTGCTACTACAGAAACTGTCCAAATCGCTAGAAGAATACAAGTAACTCTCCGAATAGTAACAATGCTGGGATACTGCAGCGGCTTCAGAATTGCAATGAGTCTGTCAAGACTGGTTCCTGCAATTATGCCTAGGGACACTCCGCAGAGAGAAAAAGCAATGGTCTTAGATCCTCCTTCAATCGTTACTTTGTCTCTCTGATCGAGTGTACGAGTTCAGTAAGCTACCTACTATAATAAGAGGTTGTGCGATCAAACCAACAGCTAAATCAGTTGACGCCAGACCACATAGTAAAAGGATAGAGGGCGAACGAAGCGTCGGCTTGCTCCACACTGCGTACAGCACAAGCACATTTCCAATGGTCGCTGTGAAAGCAAGTACAATGTTTACAACACAGTTTACTAACATGATTGCATTTTCTTCTTTTTCCATCTTTTCTTCAAGTCTGAATTTAACCAACACCGAGTAGTCTCAGCAATGATCTTCTTTGTTTCTGATCTTTTCACGGAAATCTGCAAATCTTTCCTTCCAGGTCCAAGTTATTTTCAAAAGCTTGTGCTTGGTGTAAGACCTAGGCAGTCTGCAATATGATCCTTTCGATCGAAAGCCTTCTTAACTCCGTGACAGCTAAAGCTACTCAGCGGCTGTCGGAAAAAACTCAAAACGATAAATATTGAACACGTTCCAAAACCTTGGGGGATATTCTAAAGTTAACAAAAATCGGTTGTCGGTGTTGAATCCTTGACGGAATTTTAATTTTCGGCTGATATTTCGAGGAAAGTGAATTATCTGGCCGCCAAAAATGTCCTTTCGGCTGGGAAAATCCCTCTCGTCCACTTTTTGTCCAAGTATTTACCGTTCACTTTCATTTGAACGATAGCGTTCAGTCGTACACCATTTGTGGGTGGCTCGAAAAAATAACTTTGGAAGACATTGTGAAGGCTGGCCTCAGAAATTTCCGAAACCACTGTCTTCACCATAACTTTAACAGGAGCGGCAATTACCCGTTACTGGTTTCAGAAATTTCCGAAACAGTTTGTCGCGGCCATTGCTAAAAACGAGGGCACTTAACCACTGCCGGTTTCAGAAATTTTTGAAACCCCTGCAGCTGACCACACGTGAAGGTGAGGGAAATTAGCGATTATTGGTTTCGAAATTTTTTGAAACCAGCTTCAATGATGGATGGTTTCAGAAATTTCCGATACCACTTCCGAAACGAGTTAATTGTCCTAACAATGTCCAAAGACACTGGAGCCACTAACCTTTGCACTAAGATTAATGTCACGGTAATTTTGCTACTGGTTTGAAAAATTTCCGGAACCATTAATCGCGACACAACTTGTTTTAGAAATTTGCGGAATCCCTCTTATTCTCTATGGTATAGGATTAAGACAACGGCATAACTTCTCCAGTATCACAAATAATTTATTTACAACGTTGCATTGAATTTATATCCGTTCAAAGAAGAAAACACTTAAATCATGAATTTCGAAATTTAATATTCGTTAACGGTGTTCGCCTATTCACTGTTATCTTCCTCAAGCACATCCTGCTCCAAGCTTTGCCTTATACTCATTAAACTTTCCTCGTCTGAATCCACGACAACACATTTCTTCCGGCGTTTGAGACTTGCCTTGGCTGCTGATGCTAAAAATGATAAAACCAAGAAACATCTTAGGAAAAAGCTATGTTAATTGAAATTTGTAACATCATATTTGACACGTATTCGTTGCCTGTCATCAGCACATATTCTTGCCCATAAAACTAGATAAACTGACAAAGAAATATCTTATTGCACAGTAACTACCTCAGAACGTGGACGATCTTCGCAACAAACATAAGTGTCACGTTCGAAACGCGTGTGATTTAATTTATTTACTTAGAGAGAGTTAGAGGACTGATATATTTATATCGGTGAGTTCGATAACTCTTTAAGATTAATTGTTTTTGATTCCTGATTTATATCCTACTTTACTAGTTCAGTGATGGCCGTTAAATGACTATTTTTCCTGAGGCTGAGAGACCATTCTTGGCCTATTTTTGTTTAGTGAATACATCTTAGAAGATTAGAATGATAACCCTGGCTAGTCTAACATACATAAATCCAGTAAAAAGCAATTGCAGCTCTGAGCTGTTGCAATAAACGTAGTAAATGAAAATATTGAATTCCTTTCGGCAACTCCGCATTAAGTTCCTCACACATGCATGTGTGTTTTGCACGGGGTGTTTTCTCTTTTTACACTATAACTAGAATTTACTCCGATACATCTAGAATTTACTTTGCAATGAAAACAATTTCTTTTCTCTCGTGAGCTGGTATACACACTTATAGGCACAATCTCCTAATACTTCAAATATGTCGACAATTGAAAATTGAACCAGACAGTCACTATCTTACTGTGTCACGCAAGGTGAAAACTCGGAAATTTAAAATGCTCTAAAACGAAAGACGCTACGGCACTGGAAACTTGTAAAAAGGCTTAATTCTAGATTTATATTGTCAAAGTAGTGCAAATAGAAAATTATAAAACCTCGATTTTGTCAAGGTGAAAACCACTACATTGTTACTTAGAGTATTAAAAGGTTTTCATTTGTTTAAAACGGCTTACTGTAATTTGCAAAACGAGAGGAAACGAAACGAAATTTAGACCTATATTTCACAAAATGAATATTTGAGCATTTCGATAGCAGTAATTCGCAAAATAGATGATAAGTGAGCTGGTTTCTTCTTACGCTACGACGATAATCACGTTCAACATACCTGGGATAGAAAACATTCTTTCCACTTTTTGATGAAACACGCCCCATCTGTTTCATCTCTTTTCGAATTTCTGGGCTCTTCATTGACCTCCAAGCTAGGTTTCCGTTTGCCGGCGTGAGAACGTGGCTCGTTAGTACGATCTTGCGATCCCCCTTGAGAAACCAACGTCTGAAACCACTGGAGAAAGCGAAAGTGATGGCCTTTCATCCACTGTTTGGTTGCTTTCTTGAATCCGTTTAAATCTGTCAGCAAACTGACGACTGGAAACAGTGTAATCCATTAAATTGTTTCGAGAAATCGTTTGCAAGGTTGTCGAATTTGCCTAAATCTAGCCTTACACCGGCAGATAGGTTGGAGAACATGACCTGTAGAATGAAAAGACCTGAATAAGCCAATGATGTCACTTCTCTTTTCGTTCTTTGTACAGTATTCAGAAAACTAAGTAAGCAATGTACCTTAATAGAAGAGGTATCCAAACTTTCAGCAACAGCGATAACATTTGCCATCTCCTCAGTTGCCGCCAGTTAATGTCCCTTTCCGTTTTTGTATAAATATCGTTAAGTCTAAACCACCATTTTCCTGTCTCGGGTCTGTCGCTCTTACCATTTTTGCCTTTGCTAGCTCATAATTTCGCTCGTTGCAAAAAATATCTTAACTACAATTTGGAAAAAAAACAAGATCCTTGATTAACACCTCGGCTAAGAACAGTCTATAACGATACGCGAATGACACCCCAATTTATATTGCTCCTGTTGATAATCTGTGGTTTTGTAAAAACACGCAAGAACCAAGATAGCGTGCGGAAAACAGTGTCGTTTCATTTACGCAGGAAACATCTAGGAATCACATTCCTTGCTCCAAGAAGGAAAAATATAATGCAACTGATTCCTATGTCTTACCTCTGGACATTAAGCGTTTGTCATACTTTTGAAAACCAAACATGAATCGCCGAACTACGAAAAACCTTCAACAAAGTTTAGTATTTCCCACTTCTCAAGTTTTTCTTTTTCGTGCCAGAAGGACAGAAGAAATTCCCACCCATGATTATCAACGTCATGACCGATGGATGTCACCAGTGTCACGTGTGAGATTGAATGGGTCATTCACCTTGGGGTGGAGGGCTTTGCGAATCAAAGATCTAACTTCTTTTTCGGCTTATCAAATTTTGTTTCATACTTCATTTGTTAGTTTTTTTTTTTGTGCTTAAAACTCGTGCATTGCATCATCGTATGTTGCATGTTCATCTCCACAAGGGTACCGTTTGGTGTCAGGATAAATTATAAATTCAGCTATCGGTAAATTATCGACAATGCAATATTTCCGGTTGTCACTCGCATTAGCGACATGGATGCAACGATGGAAATACGAACATACGATTTAGACTCGTTAACACACCTCACCCTCTCCAGTGAATCTTGCGAGTAGCGATTTCCTAACCTCTTACAGACGAAGATTTCTCACTTTTTATTCGCACAAAAGAAAAATTGAGGTCATTGCATGTTGATCGTAAGGTAACATTTGGTGTCACGATAAACTCAACCACATATTCTCAGGATATTTTCGGTTGTCACCCTCTTTGGCGCCATATAACGATGAAAGTACGCACTGTTAGTTAGAGTCCAGCCGTACGGTAATTTTCTGAGAGCGTTAACGCACTACATCGCCTCCAGTGAATCTCGCAAGCAGCGATTTCCTAACCTCTTACAGACCAAGATTCCTTACATTTTATTCGCACAAAAAAATTGAGGTCGTTGCATGTTCATTCCCGTAAAGTATCATTCGGTGTCACCATAAACTGAACCGCATATTCTCACGATATTTCCGGTTGTCACTCTATTTGGCGACATGCATGCAACGGTGAAGTACGCACAGAGGCCAGCCGCACGGTTCTTATCTTAGAGCGTTAACGCACCACACTGTCTCAAATGAATTTTGCAAGTGGCGAACTTGAAAATCCAGGTCCTTCTTCTCCTTTCTCGTCATCCTGCGATTGCCTGGAACCGGACTCGGAAAGTGACTTTTCGTCTCCATTAAATGGCAATTAAACATCACAGCTTTCTGCTAAATTAATCAGCCCAGCATCCAGCTCACTGTTCCTTCCTGACTCTGATCAAAGTGATCCAGAAGAATATGGTAAAAAGGGTGGCTTGAAAGAAAGTGAAGAGGATGAGGATGATATGATATGGGTTGCAGGCCATTAGAAGAACTTGATGAAGATTCCCATGAATCAATGATGCAAGGAGGAGGAAGTGGAGAAAGTGCCATCGAAACTCAAGGTAAAATGATACGTACTGCAATTGCATGGTTTCATAATAGTAAAATCCTGCCGCGTAGTTTTTTGCTCTCTACGCTCCAAATCGAATAGACGTTAATTGCAAAGCCCGAGGCTGCCTTGAATAACAATCACTAAAGTGGGCACTCTGTTGTTGTTTGCAAACACTATACCTGCTTGCAAGACAGCCACCGTAAAGATAAATGTCAATTTCTTTGTTGGGGCTACAGTATTTCTCTATTACGATTCTAATATATCAGAATTACAGCAAAGTTCTGTTCGAGAACATCTACCTTTTCAAGGAGCCACAATAAGTGAATTTTATCCCAAGAAAGTCAACATTGTGTTGTTAAACAGAAGTGCCACGAAAAAGCAGAAAAAGGGTTTAATATCAAAAACATCCTCATCACGAGGTGCATTAATGCTGTGAAAATCTCAAGATAAAAATAAGAACATAGGAGATTGTAAGAACGTTTTCCAAAGAGCAAAGTTGAAAGGGATAAAAGTTATGTATTGAAGATGTCACATTAGGGGTGCGACCACTTATAATGGCCGGATTTGGAAAAGATGTTCTGCCATGAAAAGGGCGTTAAGCCAGGGTTGATTGACAAAAGAGGTCAAAAGAAGGGTAGTCAAATACTGTGGATTACAAAAACATTTATAAGTATTCATGTTGCAAGTGCCAGCCACATACAAAATGCAAAGGACGATACTAATTGCAGAGAAGTGGACAAATTAATAAAAAGGTAACAGACGCCCGAAGAATTTGTAGAGTCAATGATAAGAAAGAATGAAAATAACATGGAAGGAAAAACTCAAAGCCTGTCGAAATTTTCAAAGCTAAAAAAAGTAGGGAAATATTATGCGTAATGCTTTTTGTCGAGGTTCTTGGTCTATTTAATGCCATTAAAGAAGACAAAATCGCTTGTCTGAGATACCATTTACTTTTACAAAAGACTGATGATAAAAATTACGGCTACGTCAAACCTGGTCGATTTGTGTAGTGTCTATCTGACGGATTTGTTCAACCGAGGTTAAGTACATGTATGTTAACGTGCATGATATTACGAAGCTCAAAGTGAAATCATGATTAATTAAACAGTTGTGTGATTTATCGTTCTTCTGAAAATAAACATTTTTACAAGTCGTGCAATCCACTCATTTCTCCGCCTTTTAAACAGACGTTAGGAAAATAATTTGTCAAGACGACACATGAAAGATTTAAGCAAACATTTGTGCCTAAGTGTTCACAAATTGGATAAACAAATGCCACAAGAAAAAAAAAATTCTATCTGACAAACAACAACATAGGTCATACCTATGGGGTTAAGGTGCTACATATAAATTATAACTGGCAGAATGAGTTCCGTGACCTTGGTCCCTGTCCAAGATGAACTGAGGACGCTTTAACGAAACCATACCAGACCCGCTCAGTAAGTTCCACAAAGTTTGGTTATCCTCAAAACTCAGTTTATTGTTTTCTAGAAATACTTTACTGTCGATTACTGCATGTCACCTAGCTATCAACTCAGGCACTGCATGGTAATCTCCCTTTAACTACAAAAAACCAGTACTGGCAGATAGCTATTAGCCTGAGCAGCAAAATGTCTTCAGTTAAAGAGTTTCCAGATGTGCTCATCAGTATAACCTGCTATCATTTTTGGACACAACACGAAGATATATCGTTGGTAAACTCCTTGCTTTGCTGTTTCAGGTTTACACAGGAAGGTATGTACCTCCAGCACAAAGAGCAAATCCTGTCCTGACTGTAGAAAACTGTTTGTCCGAAATTACATTGGGGACATTTGTCACAGTTCACCTAGATGACTGCGATAATTAAAGTGTCAGTAATTGGAGAAGTGTTGGAAGTTAAAGAACAAAGCATCAAGATTCATTACTGGCAAGGTTGGAAGTTAAAGAACAAAGCATCAAGATTCATTACTGGCAAGGCTCTTTCAAAGGAAAGTGGAGGCCTCAAAATGCTCCAAGAACCTGGAGTCCTTGGATAGACGAGCTTCCTAAAACGTGTATCATCCTTTGTTCATTTTCTCTGTCAGATGACAATAAACTCTTGCCGTCTACTAGAAAATATCTACAGCAGGAGTATTCGAGATTGAAAAATCTGAATTGACTTTAATTTATCTAACGACAGCTAGTGAGGGCTCAATTTGTGGGAAACTTATCGTGAATAATATCCTTTTAGACAAAGGGACTTTTCGCCTCTATTTAGCCACAGCGCCAGACAAAACACAATAACCTAATTTAATTTTTGGGAATATTTTCATCGAGGGGCTGACTTACTGTTGGAAAATTGCATCGCAGTTCAGGGGAACGGCTTGCTTGGCCTGGTATTAATTTGGTGCGTTAGCTTATTAAATTTTGTCCTCACCGCTCCATTATAATTCATTTATCACTATCAATGTAATTGACTTGGCAAGATTGAAGTGCCTTGGTTTTCTATTTAGGTGCTGATGTGTGAATGAAAGTCTCTTGTGGTGACTGCAAAAAATGTCCCACTAAAGACGTCTCCGCTACCATTGTCGATTTTTGTCAGTATACATTAAAATAGCCTAGGTTTTTTAAAATTATTATTTGAGGGTAATTTTTTTTTTCGCAAAGTAAACCACCCTCGAACACAAGGGTGATTCGAAATTTTCGAAACCACCTTTGAACAGGGTTCAACAAGAATTGCCATTGGTTTCGAAAATTTCCGAAACCAATGACAGTTGCACGTTGTTGGAATATGGCTCTAAAGTGATCAAAAGAAAACATATACATGGCCATTCAATTTCCGGCCAGATGGTTTCAGAAAATTCTGAACCCATCATCGCCCACTCAGATCAGCTTGTAAGTTGGAAATGCTTTACCACTCGTAAAATATGAGATTGGTGGATACTGGTTTCAGAAATTTCCGAATCCAGGCAAAAAATTCCTCGGACAACTTTCCAAAATCATTACTAAGTAATCTTGGTTTCAATATTCCCTTAATAAAATGATGTTAATGCTTGGCTTCAGAAATTTCCGAAACCACTAGGCTGTATTCAGGGAAGTTTTCTTTATTTAAGAGGGAAAATCTTCCCTCTGTCAGAAAAAAATCACTGGCAGCCTAATTTTAGCCGGAAAATGTGGTCGAAAATTACCCCTAAATTACAATTTAAGCTTTCTCGGCTAAGATTGCTTTACTGCTTACAAAATCAGCCGCTCTTATAGCACTTAAAAAGCATATGATTTCAGTCTTTTAAGACTCCTTTGAGGGGGAAAGATCAATTTTGGGAAGAAACAACTACATTGATCAGACTTCTTTGCCGAATTTTCACTAAAAGTCGGTTAAAAAAGGTACTATTTCAGCCGAAAATTAAACTTTGGAATATCCCCCAACGTGTTATTGACTCTCCCTGCGAAACACGTCGTACACTTTGATCCAAAATAGCGGCTATTTTAGTATTACTTTGTTTCGTTGCAAGTTGGCCATTTAGGACTCGCTTCGAAAGAACTTTTAACGTTGAAAGAGATCGAGAGTTTCAATTTTAAATTAAACTAGAGAATACTGAAAAGACGGCCGCTTTTGAAAAAGCTTGCAATTTCCGCAATTAGCACATACCAGGATAATGCAATTAAATGTGGCACAATATTGTATTTGAAAGAAAAATGAATAACAAACAAACAAAAAAAATAAAACAAAACAGAACAAAAGAAAACAAAACTAAATCGCTTGCCACACGTGCAGCATGATTACTTTTCCTCTTTTAACCATTAAAAAATTAAAGTGCCCCTGTGATATAAAATATCACTTTCTTCAGAATTTGAAATTGTGTTTGCTTAACACCTGACTGGCAAAATTTTGAGCTTTGATTTTTATTCAAATTGATTTGCTTTCATTTCAGTTTACAGTGTCCCCAATTAGTGCTCCAGCGCCATAACGACTAGCCACTGAAATAAAGTTCCATTCCTTTCCTTTCCTTTCCTTTTTCCGTTGGTTCCAGGGAAAAGTGACGTAAGAGGCTCACTGGCTTAAAATTATGGCGTAAGAATGCAGAGTATAAAATATGCAAAACGCGAGTTAAAAGATCTGAAAGCCCAAACTCCCGTGCTGCATAAAAATTATGCGACATATAAATTATTTCATTCTTAAACTAGTTAGCCTTTGGTAGCTTCTGGTCGTTGCTGTGTGGTTAATTGCGTTGGATGGAGTAGAACAAAATTGTTGGGTGTTTTGTGACTCGAGTGTCTGTATACGCAAGGCATCCGAACACGAGCGTGTTCAGTTTGGTCGCCGTGTTAAATGAGCCCTATTGTATTTGTATCGTCATGGATTTTACGTCCAAGCAATAACTTCATGCGCTTTCTCTGATCTTCTTTCCTCTCGTAATCGAGTGTGTAGCATCGTTTAGAAGAAAAAAAAAATTCCCGAAAAATACAACGATTCCGTAACGTCTTCTTACTAAAGAAGCTGTTACCGATAACTCGGAAATGCTGTTATTTTTGTTGCAGTTCTTTATTGTGGGGCAAGTTCATCGATGTATGTTACTCCGGGCAAAGTTAGGCGCGGTACGTACGATTGGTGCAATTTTGCTTCAGAAATCAAGCTTTATAACAAAATAATACTGCAAGGCTGGTTGTACGGCTGTGAGGATATACATATGTTATTCACCGGCTGGGAGGTCCGTATAGGGAAAAAATGTGCCCGAGGTCTTGAGTACGGCCCGAGGCCGCAAATATCTATACGGACTGATCTAAGCTGGTGAATAACGTATTTATTTTTTTCTGAAAATAAACCCAGGCAAACTGGTTTGCAAAAAGTCTTTCCATGCGCTCTACGTCGTACTGTTGCAGTTAAAATTAACTTATAACTGAGAAAAGTGCTCCGTTCGCAAAGATGAGAGAAAAATGATAGATAACGATAAAACAGAACTTCAAATATCTCTTGGTGCAAAAAATATATTTAAAAAAAAACCAAACTGTCACATTCCATAGCAAGCACAGAGAAACGAGCTAAACAAACTAAACAATGATGTTTGAAAAATTCGTACGAACAGGAGAATAATGCTCTACGTATTAAAATTCTTTGTCTTGTTGAAAATGAAACGAAAGTTCTTAAAACAGGAGGGACAATTTTAGTGGAAAATGCTCAAACATCTGTTTCTGCCCTCATATCTCATTATTTGAGCTCTCTGCTGGCAGTTAGTCGTTTTAGTTCAACGGCATGTCAAGAAAACCAGCAACTTGAAAACAGCAAACCAGCAAAGTGTTGTTAACAAAATCATGTGAATACTCGTCTTTTTGAAGAATAACCAGACTTATTATTCCACTGCTGATGTTTTTCCTTCTCTTTGAAACGGTTAGTAAGCGAAAATTTGCATTTTAAGAGGTGTCGCCCCGTAGTGAAAACGTTTTCAATTAGCTGCGACAGTTTCAGTACGGAACAGATTTCGCACCGTGGTCCGTATCGTAAAAAGCTGGACCGGCTACGAGCGCGCGATTAGCCAATCAGATTCAGGGATTTTGGATTTCCGAGGAAAGGAAAGGAACTTTATTTAAGTGTCTAGTCGTTCTAGCGCTCAAGCGCTAATGGGGGACACTGCAAATTGAAAGTAACAATTAACACAAATCAAGTCAAATGTTGGTTTTTGAGGAGAGGGGAAATCGGAGTACCCGGAGAAAACCTCTCGGTGCAGAGTAGAGAACCAACAAACTCAACCCACATATGACGCCGAGCCTGCCGAGCCGAGCCTTCCCGGGGAATCGAACCCGGGCCACATTGGTGGGCGGCGAGTGCTCTCACCACTGGGCCATCCCTACACCCCAGGGAGGCTTGGGAAGAGGAGAGAAAGAACGGACTACACCCGTTGCTGTCACAGGTGCATTGAGAATCAACAAATTTGTTAATCTAATTAGTGAAAGTGATATGACAGATGGTTCCGCCTTTCTTATTGCTAGTGTTAATAAACACACAAATCACTACAGTAACGGCGTGGGAATATTTATGTGCATGTCAAGTTCAATCATTTTTTCGGAAAGGAAACCGCAGAAAAACTACTGTATTTACTTTTAAGTTAATGAGCGAAAATCTAAAGAGGTAAAAAGAGCGGCAGAAAAGCTAAGCAGAGAGAGAGGCCTCAAATGTTTGTCGGTTTTGCAGAATAAATATTAAATTGAATGTTGGAGTGTTTTGACGTTCGTCCACAACTATTAGGAACAAATTGTTGTTTAGAACGGATGACTCGTCAATCATAAAATCTGAAGTCAGAAGACAGAGCTTGTTCTTCAGAAATAATGACTCAATACTTGTTTGAAGTTATTTCCTTTAACAAATTCCCTTTCTTCTCGAAGGCAACTACTCATAGATAATCGTTCGGCCGAATCAGGTCTTCGGTGAGGCTGCAAGGAGGAACGATTACCACGATCCGATGGCGTTTAACGCAGATAGCTTCAAACGCTCGTCCTTTTTTTCTTTCAATGTGATGTTGCTTAACAACCTCGTTCCCAGGCTCTGGGAGGAGAACAGAGAGAGAGAGCCTGGGAACAAGGTTGGTCGCTTAAATCTACAATTTCCATTCTATGATTTAACGCGTCGTGCAAAAGATCGATTTGGCTTGGTCCGCCATTTTAAAAAAAAGTCAAGACTAAGTAGAACAACTAGAAATCCGTGAATCGCGGATTGTTGATGGAACCAGCCAGAGCTCTCGATCTGCG
>NC_090889.1:37927481-37939981 GCF_036669925.1 Montipora capricornis | reverse complement strand
AAGGTCGCATCTATTTCTATTGCATTTAAAACAACCATTGTTGGGGTGATCCGTTCGTCCCTCTGCGGCGGTTTTCAAGCGGGATGGTGCTAAAAATTCTTTAAGGTTTTTTGACCGACGGAAGGCTGGTATGACAGAGCCTCGAGGGAAAAGTTCTTTTAATTTGGGGTTGGATTGTAGAATAAACAAGTGCTTTCTAATTATGTTACCAACATCGGGTGTATTTGGATTGAATGTTACAACAAGCGGAAATAGTTTCTTCGCTTCTTTTCCACGAGTTCTAAGTAGATCATTTCTAGAAATGGCGGAGGCTTTGGAGAATTGATCATTAACTAATTTAGAAGGATAACCTTGATTGAGAAGGTACCCTTTGTACTCAGCTGTTCTCTTGGCAAGAAAGGTTTCATCAGAGCAATTTCTTTTCAATCTTGTGGCTACTCCGAAAGGAATGGCCTTGAAAACATGCTTGGGATGGCAGCTAGAAGGTGGAAGATATAAATGACTGTCTGTAGGTTTAGAATAGACGTCTGTCCTCATAAATCCATCGATAAGGTATAATGTAAGATCTAATACGTGGAGCTCACGCTCAGAGTAAACTAACTCAAATTTTATAGTAGGATAGAGAGAATCAATGTAATCCGTAAATTGATGTAAAGCAGGAAGGCCTTGCTGCCAAAGATCAAAAACATCGTCACGATATCGCCATCACAGGGACGGCTTTATCTGACCAGAAAATTTAGCTTGGAGATCGATTTCGCCCATGGCAAGACCGGCATAACTGCATGCATTCTTTGGACCCATAGCTGTGCCATGAATTTGAAGAAAGAAATTCTCCTTAAAAACAAATGCATTAGTGGATGGAAATTTATTTTCTCTGGCATTCAAAGCTTTCCTTAAGGCATTGAGACCAAGTTTGTTATCGATGTTGGGAAACATTGAAACTACATCCCACGAAACCAGTAAGGTGCCAGTTGGGAAAGGGGCCGCTAGTATTAAGGTCTTCTATTTTGTTAAGAAGATCGGTGGTGTCCTTAATAAATGATGGCAATTTTCTGGCAAGTGGTTGTAAATAAAATTCAGTAAAGGCCGACAAGTTTTCAATTGCTGTGCCATAGCAAGATGTGATGAGTCTAAGCGGGTTGCCTGTTTTATGGGTTTTGATATTTCCAAAAGCAACTCCTGGTTTCGATTCTTTATTCAATACCCACTTCGCTATTCCAGGAGAGATCTCACCTTTTCCGAGCCATTTAGAATACCAATTGCCTACTAATGCCAAATGCTTAGCGGTAGGATCCAACTGCAAAGGTTTATAATGCAACTGGTTATTGAGTTGACCAAACATTTTTTCCTCGTATTCGTTTACATCAATTAATACAAATCTAGAGCCTTTATCCTGTATACGAAACTACTTCAGAGTCTGTCATTTTTTAATTCTTTAAGGGCAGTCCATTCTTTGTTAGAGAGGTTATCCCTAGCTTGCCTAATGTTCTCAGGATTGATAATGTCACGCCGCACATTAGCTAAAAATAACTCAAGTTCTGGGTACCTTGACGTCGGTGGTTTCCATTTCCTATCTTTCGGAACCTGAGGTAACTGGCTAGAAACTGCGGGGTTGTCATCTGGATTGCTATCCACAATAAAAGCTGCCGTTCTTAGTCGAGCTTCAAAGATTTCCAAGTCGTCATAAACGCTCTGCCAATTGATGTCTTTAGGCGTTGGACAAAAAGATGGTCCTTTCTTGAACAAGTTAACCTTGTCTACATCTATGGGCACACTCGAAAGGTTAACAAGGTCTAACTGGTGCAGTAGGTCCACAGTGATAGAGTTGGGCACTCTGCGTTTTCGGCGATAATGCTGACGTTTCCTTAGGAGTCTACTAAAGTTGTTGTAACGCCGAGTACGTCTGGTTCTAAGTGGATTAAGCGTGGAGCTGGATGAATCTAGTCCGGGATCAAGAGGAATAACAAAATACACCATTCATTCCAGTCTTTCCTGCGATTCTAAAAACGTTATTTATTTAGCCTCTTGCAAGAAATGTCGCTTGCAATATGTGGGATCTACCACCACTGATTTTAGAATTAGGTTCCGTAATCACAAGTCTGGTATGCTTACAAACAAAACAACTTGCGAAGTAGCAGTGCATTTTAACAAAATCCCACATACCCTAGATGATTTTTCATTTCAATGCATTGGTCAGGTGCAGGCCCCATGCAACTCTGAAGAAATCGATAGGCTTTTAATTACAAAAGAGGCTTATTGGAGTGCGCAGCTGTTCTCTCTAGCACCCCACGGCTTAAATAAAAGGATAGAATTTCATTCAAAAAACAGAATTTGTTATAATTAGTTTCCTTTCCCATAGAGTACATTCCTACATGATCAACCGTTCTAAAGCCCTTTTCTTGGATTTCGTCAGGCCTTTAGGTTTTAGATGAACTCAAAGGCCCTGACCGGGAAGCTTATTGTGATTTATATTGTTTAAGGGCCCCTCTAGGGGTTTTGTTAATTTTTTTGCTTCGTTGATTAAGCTTTTTTGTCGTCTACAAATTAGCACCACTTTTTGTTCTTGTTTTTTGCAATCTTATATTTTTTTGACAGCTGTCACTTGTAATTATGTAATTGTTAGCGCCTAAATCTTAATTAAGTTTCGTTTTTATTAAAAAGTTGTCATAACTGAAGAAGGTCTTTGACCGAAACGTTTTATTAAATTTTTAATTTTTAAACTTTTTTACGTCAGAAGTTGTCCGTCCTCGCTTCTTTTTTAACTTACATATATATATATATATATATGATCATCATATATATATATATATACATACATATGTGTATATATAACAAAAAACAAAATTCATCGACTCAATGAATGACAAATACATGACATTTTAATATTCATTTCAGGACAGCATCTGGAAAACTACGACATTGACTTTAATTTGCTTAAAGTTGCAAGGACAACTCCCAAAAGTTAACTTGCGACAATCTTGCCACCTCCATTCGTTTAAATACTGTGGTTCTCATCGCATAAACCCAGACCACTTGTTACAACTGACAACTCGCTACAAGTCCCTATGAGCTGGATACCAGTCGTCGAGATATTAGCCGTCCATTACATTGACAATTTTGGTATTTGAGAGAAACTTCCTATTGCAGTTATCACTTCTGTACACACAGAAAATGACAGTGTGTTTAGATACCAAAGCCAACAAAAAGTCCACAAAAATATTGAAACTGGTTGTTTGCCATTCCAAAAAACGTAAACCATAACTTGTAGGCGAAACACAAAGTTGAACAAAGTTATTTTCTTTTTTTTTTTTTTTTTGCAATTGCCATATTTAATTACATTACCTTGTTATTTGCTAATTGCGGAAAGTGCAAGCCTGCAATACATCTTATTCAAAAGTGGCCGTCATATCAGTATTCTCTAGTTTAATTGCACATTGACCCTTTCGACCTCGTTCAACGTTAAACATTCTTTCGAATTTTACGTTTAAAAGCGAGGCCAAAAGGGCCAACTTGCAACGAAACAAAATAATACTAAAATGACGGCCATTTTGGAACAAGGTGTATGACTTGTTTCACAGGGAGTGTCAATATTTATCTTTCTCAAATGTTTCCGACAGCAGCTGCATGAGTAGCTTTAGCAGTCACGTAGTTAAGGCGGCTTTCGATAGAAAGGATCATATTGCAGACTGCTTAGCTCTTTCATGAAGCACAAGCTTTTGGAAATAACTTGAACGTGGAAGGAAAGGTTTGATTTCTTTGAAAAAATCAGAAAGAAAGAAGGTCATTGCTGAGGCTACTCGGTGTTGATTAAATTCAGACTTGAAGAGAAGATGGAAAAAGAAGAAAGTGCAATCATGCTAGTAAACTGCGTTCTAAACATTGTGCTTGCTTTCACAGCGACCATTGGAAACGTGCTTGTCCTGTACGCAGTGTGGAAGAAGCCGACGCTTCGTTCGCCCTCTATCCTATTACTATGTGGTCTGGCGTCAACAGATTTAGCTGTTGGTTTGATCGCGCAACCTCTTTTTATAGCAAGTAGCTTAATTGACTTGTACACTCGATCGGAGAGACTGAAAGTAACGTTTAGAAGGGGATCTAACACCATTGCTTTCTCTCTCTGCGGAGTGTCCCTAGGCATAATTGCAGGAACCAGTCTTGACAGACTCATTGCCATTCTGAAGCCGCTGCAGTATCCCAGCATCGTTACTGTTCGGAGAATTACTTGTATTCTTCTAGCGATTTGGGCAGTTTGTGTAGTAGGAGGAACCATCCATATTTGGGAGGAAAGAATTATATTACCTTTAATTGCCTCTTGGATATTTATCGGGTTTTGTATCTCCGTTACATGTCACGCGACCATTTTCAAAATTGTTCGGCGTCATCGAGTAGAAATTCAGAATCAGGCTCGAGCGTTTGAGGGAGCTGATGCCACCGCAAGTATGGCCAGCCTTCAAAAATCTGCCTTTAGTGCATTTATATTCTTTATTGTGCTCGCGATTTGTTACTTTCCTTATCTCCTTGTTTACATAATTTATTCCGCCCGTAAAAGTAGAGAGGGTCTTCTTGGCACGTATCTTGCCATCACAGTTGTCTTCATGAATTCGGCTTTAAATCCATTTTTATATGGTTGGAGAGTACCTCAGTTAAGAAATGCAATGCTACAAGTGTTTCGTGCCAAGGAAGTAAGATCCACGAATTTTGTCGTTTGACCAAGTCAAATTAACTCTTAAATGAAAGCTAGAAAAAAAAAACAGTCTAGAACAAACACATAGCGGTTTTTAGGATTGGCGCTTGTCATGCAGGGAGTGTGTAAAATACACAAATTCAAATTAACTCAACAGTTTTAAAAGCAGCTTAATTAAATGGAGGCAACGAATTAGCTACTATGAAATGGATCATATATGAACTGCGGATATGAAATCAAGTGAAGCTATGATCCTCGCTGTTATGAACGCAATTTTTGCAATTGCGTAAAGAACTCACAAATGACCAACTCCCAACGTCAGTGGTTTCATAGCTCAGTTGGTTAGAGCGTCGCACATGTATCGCGAGGGCACCCGTTCAAACCCCGTTAAAGCTAAGTCCTAAATTTTTCAGGCTTCTTTACGCAATTGCAAAAATTGCGTTCATAGCTGCAAGGATCATAGCTCCACTTAAACTAGCTACTACAAAGCCACGTGGAATTTCATTGTAGACTACGGAAGACAACTCCAGTTGATGACTAAAGCGGGATAACCCCTTCGCCCGCTCAAAGGGGAACCAAGGTTGTCCCTGTCACGACCTTACAGGAATACAAAAGACATGCAGGAGGACCTTCAAAGACATTAAACAATTTCATTGGCAATGAAACCGACTGTCTCATTTCGTTTCTATTGGGCGCGTTTAACTATCCCTACGCACGGTCAAACGTTGAAGGCTCATCGTCTTGTTTTTCGATCATGCAATTTCTTTACTAAGTAGGTTGAAATAACCATATTCAATCACTTGTCACCCACACTATTTTGTTGTTTTGGAAACGCAGGAAACGATATTATTCCATCCCTCGGATATTAGACACGCAATGATTGATCATTTTATGGGTGGTTTAATTAGTCTTTACTTATTCTTGTAGATATATTGTTTATTCGGATTGAAAGATGTAGATTTTAGCAATAGAGGACTTTTTCTGTGTTTACATAGCCTCATCAAAACACGAGGGAAAGTTGCGAGAATTCGAGACAGTTATGTAAACCCGAGACGTGCTCGAGGGTTTGCATAACTGCCGAAAAATTCTCCCAGCTCCCCCGAGTGTTTAGATCAGGCTATGTAAACACGGAAAAAGGTCCTGTATTATTAGTGAACCGCATTCTGGTCATTTCTTTCATTCTCTTATCGGGAGCAGAATGAATGAAGTAGTATTCAGTTCATTCCGAAAATGGAATAGGTCCGCAAAAGAACACGAATACCGTCTATTCCGTGTATTCGTCTTCCGGAATCGTACCAAAAAAAAAGCGCCTTAAGAGTTATCGGCGAAAACTCGTTCTTACGTCTGGAGGCCGAATGTGTGCGTGTCATTGAAGAAAAATAGGTACCCAGTGCGTACGTCCGCTTTATTCCATATTGCCCACTGAGCTGCGTTTTGTCTTCCAAGAGATTCAAGTTGTCTTTGCGTAATATTTAGCCCTAATAGTACACGATATTTTTTTGGTATCGTAAACCATTATAGTGCCATGGTAGATTTCTTAGGTAAATAGCCCCCAGAGAAGACATGTGGTGACTAGTAAAATACTAAACCCAGAAAGATTGAAGAAAATAAAAGAGAATCGAGAAACATTGGCTTCGAGGCTGGCATGCTCATCATTTTCAAGTTCTTTTACTACTTCTTTTTAACCTCAAGGTTAAGCGTGCACTCTGAGCATCTGACAGCTTTCTGAGACAAACGTTAAGTGGACATTAACGCTGTCCGGCGGGGTTAGTATCTGGATGGGAGACCTCTTTGTACCAGAAATTCTAGTTTAACGCTCAAAAATGCGAACTAAGCAAGGTACAGATTTAATAATTGCTAGCCTGCTTTTTGAAAACAAATATTGATGCAAAAGTAAGTAAATATTGATATACAGTTTTAATTAAGAGTAGAAGAAGGTTTTCAAGAAGTGTCGTTTGAGAATGAAATATTTTGCCATCAATAACAAAATTTGCGACATGAGAACGACATAAATTTTGAACCGCGAATAGAAGAAGTTACTATCAGTGAAAAACACTTTCGGAGATTTTTGCTACGTTTAATTCTTCTATTGTATTTTTGGTTACACAAGTAAATCGCAAAATCGAAAGTGACATCGAATTCAGCGGCCGCCGTGATCAAGTTACCTTGCGTGTTTAATAGCGAAACAAAGTATACATCTGTGTCAAAATGATGGCAGGACACCGGGTTTTTGTTTTTGTTAGCTTAGTTTCCTTTTTTGCTTTTAACTGTTTGTGGTAGTGCACTGTAATCGCACTACCACAAAAACCTGTCTCTTGTATTTTCACTCGCCCTGTACGGGCTCGCCAAAATACAGGTAAATCGCAAAAGGTCGGTCAGGCTTGGTTCTTGCATGCAACCATGCAAATGTAATTATTATTAAAAAGAAGCGTTTAAAGAACTGTTTAAAGGGTGTGGATTGTGTGCTATAATTCGGAGAATCACTAACCACCTTTATAAAACCAAAAACAAGGGCTGGTTTCGTGACCGTCCCGAAGCTTTTTAGGCCTTTTCAGAGTGTCAAACTTCCCACCGTATCTTACGAACGGAGATAAGTCACCAAACTGCACAATCACAATGCACAACACAATGCAAACTGCACAATGTCGTGTTCTTGGTAAACACGTTCAACATTCGAAGAAACGATCGGCACTTTTCAATCGGCATTTGATCGGAGTAAAACTTAAATTGCTTTAGCCTGCACAAAAAGGCTTATTGGGGGTTCTCAGGAGTACGAGCACGATACGCGGGACTCATGATGGAAGGGAAGATCTCGCGCGTCACCCTCGCGCCCCAAAAACCGGCCAAAGTACCAAAATTGCATGTTTTGTGCTGGATGAAACTTTTTCCAACCCACCTTTTTTATCTTTTTCTGAAAAGAACATGACGGTTTGACTTCAGAAAGAAATTTCATTTCTTGGTATACGGAAAGATCATTTCTGTGAACAGTTGTAAATTCTATCAATAATTCTAGAAGGCAATTGGCAACGGAAACGGAGTATTCTTTTCACGTGTAGATCCATATAAATTCCGCAGCAGTTTAACTAATTTCCATATTAATAATTTACCGTAACTGGTATACTTTATGGAATGTTTTCATGTGACGTCACGGCGGCCATTTTGGTGTACCCAACTAATCCTGGGGGAATTGAGCTCTATTGTCATGCAAATGTTTTCTTTTGTTTCTGTGGGAGAACAGAGTTACTGATCACGTGAGTGAAAACACTATGCACAGAATTGTCTGAAATTTCGGGTTAAACACGAAGACGCACTATAAAAGGGGGCTCTTCACGCACTGCTATTGTTTGAATTCATTCAAGCACGACTGATTAATTATCCAAGATGGTGATCAACAAACAGCAACACAGAGACGGAAGCCCGAAAAGACATTTCTTTTATTGAAGAAATTATCACAGAGCTCTCGGTTGCGTCCACGGTTGATTGATAAATCATTTGCATGTGCCTAAGGCACCACACCTTTTATAGACGTCCCACACATGTCAATGGTGGTGACTGACAAATGAGCCTCGATCTTCCCAGGGAAGACTTCTTTATATAGCGCGCCTTCGTGTTTAAAACTACAAAATATCCCGAAATTGACTCACATACATGCTAGATTATATTGTAATGCAAATGAGAAAAACTAACCGTGAAAAGGGCTGTTCTCTGAAACCTGAAATACCATGATATTCTTTGTTTGTCAAACCAATTTTTGTATACGCATTAAATTGGGTGGACAAACAAAGAATATTATTGAAGTTTCCGTTTCGGGCAATACCAGTTCCTCTGGACTACACCACTTACGGCAATGATGATGTCACAAAATAATAATAATCGTGTTGCGAGCGCGACACGCATTTTAGCACACACTTTTGCGGTACTCGGTATAACAACGTTGTGAAGTCACCAAAATTTGAGGTTTTGACGACAATGTGAATCTTTCATTCTGTATCTTTACTCTGAAACCATTCGTACCTTTTTTTTTCTAGGATACTTCGCCCACATTATAGGACGTGTAGGACGCGAAAGAGTTAGGATTGTGCAAAGTTATATTTTGAGGTGATAAACAATGAACGTGAAACGAATCATCCGTGAATCTAAGATGTTCGTTATATCCTCTGGAACTTGTGTTGTTTGGCCCCCCAAAGGTGTGTAGCTACTTTGCATGATAATAGCAAATCCAACATGGCGGCCATAGTAAATGAGGTCTATTACAAGAAACCTAAAATACCGTGATAATACTCTTTGTTTGTCAACCCAAATTTTGAATGAGCATTGTTTTTGGAATGGGCTGTGGTAGTTCTACATCTCCTCTCCCTATGATTCCTTCAATGTCACTAGATTCTTAATCAATGTAATCTGTCCCATCCTCCTCCTCAACAGCATCAGACTGACTGTCATCAGACTCCACTGGCCCCACACACTGAAAAAAATTAAATGTCAGTATTCTTATAATTCGTGTAATTGCTTTACCAACCGTGCTGATATTTTTGGTAGTCCTTATTCCATTCATATGCTAATCAAAACTGATCATCAGGTTGTTATCTTGCCGGCCGGAACTAAACTGAAGCCCGTGCATCGCAAGGTACAGATACGTGATACAAGAAAACACCAGAAAGAAGCGCTATATCTTGCGTTGAATGCGGAGGACTGGAGCGAGGTGTTGTCGGGGAATAATGTAGACTGTGTTTTGGATAATATGGAGAAAAGCGATCCGGACTCTGATGGACAAGTGCATGCCTCGACTTTCGTCGAGGGACCCAATATGGATGACTCCCTTAGTTAAATCTACTCTGCGGGCGAAGTCTAGAATTTCTTGCAACAACGTGGAGGGCCACAAAGTGGTTAACTCCCGGATATCAGAGGTAATAAGTGCTAACCGCAAGAATCCTCGCCTGATTATTGGAAGTAGGGATTGGTGGAGAAATGTGGATTTGATTTCCCAGCGTCGTAACTCTACCGATGTCAATCTCGATTCGGACTCGCTGAATGATCTTAATGACTTTTTTTGTTCGGCTGTGTTCTCATGATAGTTACGAGCCGCCTTCAGATGTCGTCATTACACCTGACGTGGAGATTCCCCAGGTAACGGAGAGGCAAGTTTGGAACATTCTCGCAAAACTAAGGAAAACGCCACTGGACCAGATGAAATACCCTATTGGTTTTGGGCGGATCACGCCGAGCTTTTGACACCGGTCATTACGCACATTTGGAATTTGTCCTTGGCTACCCACTCCTGCCTGACATCCTGGAAGAGGGCTAATATCAACCCCTTACCAAAGGTTGAGGTCCCAAGGAGAATTCACACTACCGCGGCATCAATATTACACCAGTCATAGCCAGGGCTTTTGAGAAGGCTGTGTACCACACCCATGGGGAACAAGCGGTATAGGGGAGCTTGAGTAAAACATAGTTTGCATATAGACAGGGGGGTTGCCTTGCTAACTATTCAACATCATATATGTAAATTTTTAGATGATGGTAACTGTCAAGCGGTAAGACTTTTTACTATGGATTTTAGCAAGGCCTTTGATTCTGTTAACCATAACCTTCTATCTGCAAAGTTGAAACAGTTACTCTTGAACCCCTATATTATAAATTGGCATCATAGTTTTTTGAGTAACAGACAACAGGGAATTTCAGTTAATTAACAATTATTGGATGAGGTTAAGCATGTTAGCGATAATTATCAAGGCCAAAGTTTGTGTTATCTGCTGAAGTCGAAGGCTGAGGCGGATAACACAAACTGAGGCCTTGATAATTATCGCTAACATGCGAAAACCGAATTCAATAATTGTTTTATTATGCATATTCCTGAGCTGAGCTCCGCCATGACAAAACTGATCGAATTGCTGGTTAGTGTGTTAGGTGACATCACTTCTGCATGCATAAAACTATTGTCTGTAGGTATGACGTCAATTCTACATATATAAAATCTATTGTCTGTAGGTATGACGTAAGAGAAACAGAGGAAGCAAGAATTAGCTGCGTGCTTATAGCCAATCAAAATCGAGCTGGTGACCTCAATGTATAATAAAGGTCATTCTTGTCACTGGGTATGTGTCAACAAGGGGACCACGCAAGGAAGTGTGGGGGGTCCATATTTATTTAACATTTTCCTCAATGACCTGGAGGCTTTTATGAATGACACGCCAGTGCTTTCCAAATATGCTGACGACTCTACTATAGTGGCTCCCGTATGAAAGGATTCAGACACGTCAGTAGACCTGGTAAATCAGTTTTTCAGTTGGTGTATAAATAATCAGATGTTGTGTAATCTAAGCAAGTGTAAAGAACTGATATTTAGGAAGAAGAATAGTAGGGGTACACGCCATCAGTACGCTCCCATCAATAACATTCCTCAATGTGATAGCCTTGTATTGCTCGGACTGACTTTTCAGCCCAAATTGTAAATTTAGCGAGCACGTTAGACTCAAGCTTATAAAAGCTAATAAGTGTCTTCACATTCTCAGAACTCTACAAAAGGAACTCTTTGGCCAGAAGGAAATAGATCACTTGTTTAAAACCCCAGTTCTTCCCATTTTCACATAATTATGGTCTCACTGTGTAAAGCGCTTCCGATTCTGATTTAAATGTTATACAGCGTTTTTTAGACAGGTGCCATAAGGGTCATTTTACCTCTCAAACAGTCAGCATCTTTAATCTTTTAGAACAGCAAGATAAATCCGCTTTCGAAAGAGCTATCAATAATCATATGCAAGGTGCGATCATTCCCAATAAAAAAAAAAAAAATAGTATATAATTTGCGTAGGAAAAGGTGTCATCTTCCTCAGATAAAAACGGAGAGATACAAGAAAACGTTTGTAAATGGACTTATTTTTGAATATAATTTAGACTCGAATGGTAAACACTGAAGTCGCAGATTACAAAGTGTGCACACGCGCCCTGCTAAAGGCAACACACAAACATGCATGCATGCATAAACTTTATTCCATCTCGAATTTCAGATTAAATACATGAGCTAATATCTTCGAGACATTAAATTTACAGCTAAAATACAAAGCATATACAGGTACATAACTAAATACACAATATTTAAAGATATATTAATTAACAAGAAAAGCCGCTGTACAAAATGCGACCATCGATTCTCTTTTAAAGCCAGGAAAGTCAGTGGTACGGATAAAATCATGTCGCGCATTTCGCAACTTAGCTTATACGTTCGAAAAAGAACTAAGACCATATTTGGTTTTTTTAGGTTTATTGAGGGACAGAATGTAATCTCCGCGAAGATCATGCATAAGAAGATTTTCAATTAATGCGCTTATTGCATAGAGATGTAGAGTTAGTGGTGACTTTGCTTGATAAGAAATTACGAAAGGCCATTTTTTGCAAAGAGGATAACAGCAAAAAAAAAGCACTAGTTTGTTGCGACTTTTCTAGAGTGAAAACTTGTTCAGAAATCAAAAGTCTACGTTAACAGCACACACCAAGGTTACTCCTTAATAGCTGGCTAGAGATCTTCTTCTCACTACTTTTTCCTCCGGCCGCGCTTTATATCAGCCATTTGATGAGGGCCAGTCTCGTGCCTCTCAAGTTGCCTCCTTCATGGCCAAAAAAGAATTCTGGGTAATTCTGCCATTCCGTGACAAGGGAAGCCCCCCGATTCTCATTTCATTGATTTTTTATAAGTGTCGGGTCACCCAGTCCTACCAGCAAAATACAGCACTGATTGAAGTTTTAAGCTTTCAAAACTTGCCCAAATTGTGTCGGTTGGTGCTGGATTTCATCCACAGAAAGGCCAGAGAGACAACGT
>NC_090889.1:37899981-37922481 GCF_036669925.1 Montipora capricornis | reverse complement strand
CTCAGTTAATATCAGTTACATTTGTATGGTTGCATGCAAGAACCAAGCCTGACTTCCCTTTTTGCAATTTGCCTGAGTGGAGTGTCGAATCACGAAAGTCAGTGGTTGCATTTACATATATCTTTAGTGAGTAGTATCGTAAGATATTTTTACGAGTCTCGCTGTATTTTGACAAGCCCGTACAGGGCAATTCAAAGTACAAGAGACGGGTAAAAATATTGCACGCATCTACACAGTAAAATGGTCTAAGGTATTTATTATCAAGCTTTTTTGCACTATATTTCTAGCAAGTGAATTGTAAACAACCGAGAACGTGTGACAGATTTGGACGTCACAGCCAACACCTCAACTAGTCAAACCGGTTTGCTATTGTACAAATATCGCAGAGTATTTGTACTTGTTTTGTGCGTTTTCTGTACAATAACTAATACAAATGGATAATTATGTCTTTCACGGTTTATGTGTATTATGTCGACAAAAGATGAAAGAGAACATCCACTCCAACAAATAAGTAACGTTAAATCACGGGAAACACTATTTACAGTAAAGGTTGTTTGAAATTTTTTCAAAGAAAGCGTTTGTATCTGAAAAAAAAAAAAAAAAAAAGAAAAAAGTTTTTCAGAACCGGTGATTTTTGTTTTCAAATTTCGACGTGTCACAATTGCCTATTGTTGTAATACAAATCCTCCTTGAGCCAGAACATTAGGGAAAGCTGCTGCATTATCCATAATTTTTTAACAACCCCAAGATAAGTTGAACGTTTGAAATAGGCACGTAGTATAAGAATAAACGTAGAATAGGATTGTAGAATAAATAGATAAAGAAATGTATCTAGCGATGAATAGTTTAACGTCAAGTGGACGTTGCCGATACGTGAGTTCTGTGTTGTTCGAATTCGTGTTTCTTTGACAGTCAGTGGTGTCATGACAATTCACTAGTCTTCAGTTGTCATAACTCTCACCCTTCCCTCCTTATTCCACACTTTCAAACAACTTTCTAAATCGTTAGCGGATAAATTAAGTGTCTTTTTTACGTACGATTGACCGTGGATTTCGATCGGTTTTTGTGGTAGTGCACTGTAAGTGAACTACCATAAACATTTAAAACAAAAAACAAATTCAATTTAGAAAAACAATAACCCGGTGTCTTGCTATCATTTTGACACAGATGTATCCTTTGTTTCGCGAGTAAACACGTAAGGTAATATGATCACGGCGTCCTCTGAATTCGATGTGACTTTCGATTTTGCGATTTACTTGTGCAGCCAGAAGTACAATAGAAAAATTGAACATGGCAAAAATCCCCGAAAATGTCTACCCCTGATGGTAACTTTTCATATTCGCGATTCAAATTTTATTTTGTTTTCATGTCGCAAATTTTGTTGCTGATGGCTAATATTTCATTCTTGATGGACACTTCCTGAAAACTTCCTTCTGTTCTTCCTTAAAACTGTATATCAATATTTACTTACTTTTGCATCAATATTTGTTTTCCAAAAGCAGGCTAACATTTATTAAAGCTATACCTTGAGTAGTTCGCATTTTTGAGCGTTAACCTAGAATTTCTGGCACAAAGAGGTCTCCCATCCAGGTACTAACCCCGCCGGATAGGGTTTAACTTCACTGAACTTTTGTCTTACAAAGCTCCCAGACGCTTAGAGTGCACACTTAACCTTGAGGCGAAAATAAGTTCTAAAGGAACTTGAAAATGATTAACATGTCTGCCTCGAAGCCAATGTTTTCGATATTCCATTTTATTTTCTTCAATCGTTCTGAGTTGAGTATTTTCCTAGTCACCACTTCTCAAGGGGCTATATACCTAAGGCATCTACCATGGCACTATTATGATTTACCAAACCGAAACAAAATCGTGTACTATTAGGGCTACATATTACGCAAATACAACTTGAATCTCTTGCAAGACAAAACGCAGCTCAGTGGACAATGTGGCATAAAGTGCTGTGTTACTGCTCTACCACATATACGCATTGCGTGTCTATTTTTCATCAATGACACCCAAACATTCGGCCTCTGCATATAAGAACAAGTCTTCGCCGGGAACTCTTAAGGCGCGTTCTTTTGGTGCGATTCCGGAAGAGGAATACACGGAGTAGACGGTATTCGTGTTCTTTTGGGACCTATTCCGCTTTCGGAATAGTGTCATTGATGAAAAATAGGCATGCAATGCGTACGTGTGGTAGAGCAGTAACACAGCGCTTTATTCCACATTGTCCATTGAGCTGCTCCCGATAACACAATGAACGGAATGACCGGAATACGATTCACTCGGAATAGAGGACTTTTTTCCCTCCTCTAGACACCGGGGGGAGCTGGGAGAATTCTCGGCAGTTATGAAAACCCTCGACCACGTCTCGGGTTTACATAACTGTCTCGAATTCTCGCAACTCCCCCTCGTGTTTTGATGAGGCTATGTAAAAATGGAAAAGGTCCTCTATTGCTAAAATCTACATCTTTTAATCCGAATAAACAATATACCTACAAGAATAAGTAAAGACTAATTAAACCGCCTATAAAATGATCAATCATTGCGTGTCTACTACCTGAGGGATGGAATAATATCGTTTCCTGGGTTTTTTCGACATCTCGTTTCCAAAACAACAAAATAGTGTGGTTAACGAGTGATTGAATATGATTATTTCAACTTACTTGAAATTGCATGATCGAAAAACAAGACGATGAGCCTTGTACGTTTGACCATGCGTAAGGATAGTTAAACGCGCCCAATAGAAACGAAATGGAAGACAGTCGGTTTCATTGCCAATGAAATTGGTTAATGTCTTTGGAGGTCCTCCTGCGTGTCTTTTGTATTCCTGTATGGTCCTGACAGGGACAACCTTGGTTCCCCTTCGATCGGAGAAAGGATATTATCCCGCTTTAGTCATCAACTGGAGTTGTCTTCCGTAGTCTACAATAAAATTCCACGTGGCTTTGCAGTAGCTAGTTTAAGTGGAGCTATGATCCTCGCACGTTTGAATCCGTGACCTCGCAATACCGGTGCGACGCTTTAACCAACTGAGCTATGAAGCCACTGACGTTGGGAGCTGGTGATTTTTGAGTTCTTTAAGCAATTTCAAAAATTGCGTTCATAATTGCGAGGAACATAGCTTTACTTGATTTTATATGCGCAGTTTATATATGATCCATTTCATATACCATTTCATCGTTGATTCATTCCTCACGGGAACATTGGAAGTCACAAATGACCAGCTCCCAACGTCAGTGGCTTCATAGCTCAATTAGTTAGAGAATCGCACCGGTATCGAGCGGTCATGGGTTTAAACCCTGTTTAAGTCCTGAATTTTTCACTGAAAACAGAAACTGCGTTCATCACTGCGAGGATCATAGCGTTACTTGATTTCATATCCGTAGTTCATATATGATCCATTTCTTATACCATTTCATATTAGCTATTTTGTTGCTTCCATTTAAATAAGCTGCTTTTAAGACTGTAGAGTTAATTTGAATTTTTTTGTATTTTACAGACTCCCTGCATGACAAGCTCCAGTCCTAAAAACCGCTACGTGTTTGTTGTAAACTGTTTTTACTCTCGTACTAATTTTTATTTACGAGTTAGTTTGACTTACTCAAACGACGGAATTCGTCGATCTTGCTTCCTTGGCACGAAACACTTGTAGCATTGCATTTCTTAACTCAGGAACTCTCCAACCATATAAAAATGGATTTAAAGCCGAGTTCATGAAGACAACTGTGCTGGCAAGAGACCTGCCAAGAAGATCCTCTCCTCTTTCACGGGCTAAATTAATTATGTAAACAAGGAGATAAGGAGAGTAGCAAATCGCGAGCACAATAAAGAATATAAATGCACTGAAGGCAGATTTTTGAAGGGTGGCCATACTTGCGGCGGCATTTGCTCCCTCAAACGCGCGAGCCTGATTCTGAATTTCTATTCGATGACGCCGAACAATTTTGAAAATGGTCGCGTGACATGTAACGGAGATACAAAACCCGATAAATATCCAAGAGGCAATTGAAGGTAAACGAATTCTTTCCTCCCAAATCTGGATGGTTCCTCCTACTACACAAACTGCCCAAATCGTTAGAACAATACAAGTAACTCTCCTAACAGTAACGATGCTGGGATACTGCAGCGGCTTCAGAATGGCAATGAGTCTGTCAAGACTGGTTCCTGCAATTATGCCTAGGGACACTCCGCAGAGAGAGAAAGCAATGGTCTTAGAGACTCTTCCAAACATTACTTTCAGTCTCTCTGACCGAGTGTACAAGTTAAGAAAGCTACGTGCTATAAAAAGAGGTTGTGCGATCAAACCAACAGCTAAATCAGTTGACGCCAGACCACATAGTAAAAGGATAGAGGGCGAACGAAGCGTCGGCTTTCTCCACACTGCGTACAGCACAAGCATATTTCCAATGGTCGCTGTGAAAGCAAGTACAATGTTTACAACACAGTTTACTAACATGATTGCACTTTCTTCTTTTTCCATCTTTTCTTCAAGTCTGAATTTAACCAACACCGAGTAGTCTCAGCAATGATCTTCTTTGTTTCTGATCCTTTCACGGAAATCTGCAAATCTTTTCTTTCACATTCAAGTTATTTTCAAAAGCTTACGCTTGGTTTAAGAGCTAAACAGTCTGCAATATGATCCTTTCTATCGAAAGCTGCCTTAACTCCGTGACTGCTTAAGCTACTCATGCAGCCGCTTTCGGAAATTTTGAAAAAGATAAATATTGACACTCCCTGCGAAACACGTCATACACCACGTCATTTTAGTATTATTTTGTTTCGTTGAAAATTGACCATTTTGGCCTCGCTTTTAAACGTAAAATTCGAAAGATGTTTAACGTTGAACGAGGGCGAAAGGGTCAATTTGTAATTAAACTAGAGAATTTTGAAATGACGGCCACTTTTAAATAAGATGTATTGTAAGCTTTCACTTTCCGGAATTAGCACATACCATGGTAATGTAATTAAATGTGGCGTGAAATTGTATTTGAAAGAAAAAAAAACAAAAAACAAAACAAAAGATATAACCATCTTTTTACTTCTCTTCAACTTTGTGTTTCGCCTACAAGTTATGGTTTACGGTTTTTGGAATGCAAACAACCAGTTTCAATATTTCTGTGGACTTTTTGAGGGTTTTGGTATCTAAATACACTGCCATTTTCTGCGTGTACAGAAGTGATAGCTGGAATAGGAAGTTTCTCTCAAATATCACAATTGTCAATGTAATGGACGGCTAATATCTCGAGAGCTGGTATCCAGCTCATAGGGACTTGTTGCGAGTTATCAGTTGTAACAAGTGGTCTGGCTTTATGCGATGAGAACCACAGTTGTCTTCGCAAATTCGTGGAATAGTCTTAAAGCAAGTTAAAGTCAATGCCGTAGTTTTCCAGATGCTGTCCTGAAATGAATATTCAAATGTCATGCATTTGTCATTCATTGAGTCGATGTTTTTTATTTATTTATTATTTTTTTTTATTTTTCTTTTTAATATGGAACACGTAGAGCGTAATTCAATAGTTTACTGAAACGTTTTTTTGCCTCTTTCGATGGTAGAGCAAAATAGAGGTCTTAATCTCGACACGTTTGTTGGGCCGACTTCGTCATAAAGAGGCTACTGAAATGCAACTTGTTTTGCCTGGCATACACTTTTCTCCACAGCAGCAGTGAACTGGTTCTTTTCTGATTTTAAAGCAAACCATTTTAAAGTTTTTATTTTTATGGAACTCAATAACTGGGAAATGAAACCCAACAGCTATTACACCTTCGAACATCTGCTTCCCTAATTCTCCGGTTAAACATGAAACGTTAGTGATGTATAGGTGTATTGGTTGTTTAAACACAGTCAAATTATTTCTTAACTTTCAGGCTACCGAGATGCATCTTGCTTTGCCCCCTAGCTGGCATACACTTTTCTCAACAGCAACGGTTAATTGGTTATTTTCTGATTTTAAAGCAAACCATTTTTAAGTTTTATACTCATGGAACTCGATAACTGGGAAATAAAACTCAACAGTTATTACACCTTCGAACATCTGATTCCCAAATTCTCCGGTTAAACAAGAAACGTTAGTGATGTATAGGTGTATTGGTTATTTAAACACAGGCAAATTATTTCTTAACTTTCAGGCTACTGAGATGCATCTTGTTTTGCCTGGCATACACTTTTTGCAACAGCAACGGTTAATTGGTTATTTTCTGATTTTAAAGCAAACCATTTTTAAGTTTTATACTCATGGAACTCGATAACTGGGAAATAAAACTCAACAGTTATTACACCTTCGAACATCTGCTTCTCTTATTCTCCGGTTAAACAAGAAACGGTAGTGGTGTATTAGTGTATGTGTTAATTTAAACACGGGCAAATTATTTCTTAACTTCCAGGCTACCGAGATGCAACTCGTTTTGCCTTCATGCACTTCTCTCAACAGCAACGGTGAATTGGTTATTTTCTGAGATAAACTAAAAATAGAGCCAGGATCCGAGCCAGGATCCGAGCAAGGATCCGAGCTAGGATCCGAGCTAGAATCCTCCCTTTGTGCGCCCAGGCTGTTTGCCCCTTTGGTTTTTCCCGCCATTTTGATCACCTTATTTGATTCCTCTTTTTGCAAAGATGGGGGCAAGTAGAGGTGAGCCTGTGCAAATCGCTGTTGTTTAAGTTTGAATGGCCCTTTTGTTTGCTGTCCCGATCTTGGGACGAACATCGGGCATAAAGGGCAAGTCTCGACTTGAATAAATACATAAACTATGGTGCTATCCAAAAAAAATCAAGAGTTCGCTTCCTACGCGTTACTCCACATGACTTGTGAATTGTATTATATTTTTAGTCCAGGGCCTCTCTCAATTCCAGCCTTGTGGCTGAATGGGCCACCCTGGGGAAATAAAATTTACCTTTCCTTACCTTACCTTAAAAAAGAGGAAACACAAACAAGGAAACCTGGTTATGTGATATGTCATCTTAAAAATAGCGGAGAAAGATCATTGTAGCTCGAATCCTGGCTGGAATCCTGGCTCTGATCCTAGCTCGAATCCTGGCTCGGATCCTGGCTCGAATCCCAGCTCGAATACTGGCTCGAATCCGTGCTCGAAGTTTACGTATCCTCTCATTTTGTTGCTATCCATTTTACTTTAAAAATAAACAAGGATCAATTGCGAGGGCGGTAGATATAGTAGTCGACATTTAATTGTTCAAAGATTCAAAATCTTCTCCCTGGCTTTTATTCTTTTGTCTTGATTTTAGATCCACGCATCACATGTACATTCTAGCAATCTCCAATTGAAAGCTTTTCCGACACTTACTGAGTGTTTGCTAAGTTTTTCTGAGTGCTTATACAGCCCCAGTCTTATTATCTGAATTCTAATAAGGAATATTTTTCATTTCACGCACTCTGTACCCTTTGAGTCATTTTACAGTCTACGTAAGTGCAAAGGTGATTTTTCCATGTGTTGATATTCTGTGTTTATACAGTCCATTGAAAAATGTGAGCCCGTCTGGTTATCTTTATCAACTCATATTCAAATATAACATATATTTTCTATAGTGCTTTTTTCGACAATCTCAACTTGACAGTATTATGAATAAAAGAGTGCAATATGGAACTCCACGGGGCACTCCAGAATATTCAGCTAATGCAAAATATTTTAATCTATGCCGCCTTTACATTCGAAGCAACAAAATTAACGACCAATTAATATTAATACGAGACGACTTATCTTTTGCCATATGTCTCAACTTGAGTCCTTCAAAAAGCTATGGGGAAAACACTCTCTAAAATAAAGTTTGTTTGAATATTTTTTTGTGGTAGTGCGCTGTAAGTGAAAGTGCTCTACACACTATGTCACCGGGTTGTATGAGTATAAGCGTGTAAGGTGACAATAGGCCCGCAGCGCGTGCATAACTCACGAACATAAATAGGTCTGTTGAAATCATGCTTGAGTTTCAACAAAATGAGCTCCAAAATTGGCAAGGATTTGTGACGCTGATGAATAATAAAGCAGCTGCTATTTCCAAAACGATGGAATTACCTGGTGATAAATAACCTTATCTAGGAGAGTAAATTTTGGACTTTGCCGAAACAATGGTCAACCTCAAGAGATGAGCTAATGTGATCTTTGTGTTGCATTCGCACATTTCTTGTCAATCTTTAAAACACTTAATTGAAAGAGAAAAAAACAAAGTAACAAAACAAAAACCCGGGTTTTGCCATCATTTTGACACAGATGTATCCCTTGTTTTGCGAGTAAACGTGAAAGGCAACATGAAAACGGCGCAGATGAATTCGATGTCACTTTCGATTTTGCGATTTACTTGAGCAGCCAAAAGTACGATAAAAAAATTGAACGTAGCAAAATCTCCCAGAATGATTTTCGCCAAAAGTGATTTTGTATATTCTCTGTTCAAGATGTATGTTGTTTTCACATCGCAAATGTTGTTGCTAATGCCAAAAATTATATTTGATTCTCGCTCGTCACTTCCTGAAAACTTGCTTCTGCTCTTCCTACAAACTGTGTATCAATATTTACTTACTTTTGCATCAATAATTGTTTTCCAAAAGCAGGCTAACAATTATTAAAGCTATACCTTGCTTAGTTCGCATTTTTGATTGTTAAACTAGAAATTCTGGCAAAAAGAGGTCTCCCATCCAGGTACTAACCCCACAGGACAGGGTAAAACTTTGGTGAACTTTTGTCTTACAAAGCTGCCAGACGCTTAGAGTGCACACTTAACCTTGGGGGGAAAAAGAAGTTCTAAAGGAACTCGAAAATGATTAACATGTCTGCCTCGAAGCCAATGTTCTCGATTCCATTTTATTTTCTTCAATCGTTCTGGGTTGAGTATTTTCCTAGTCACCACTTCTCAAGGGGCTATTTACCTAAGCCATCTACCATGGCACTATTATGAATTACCAAACCAAAACAATATCGTGTACTATTAGGGCTACATATTACGCAAATTTAACTTGAATCTCTTGGAAGACAAAACGCAGCTCAGTGGAGAATATGGAATAAAGCATTGTGTTACTGCTTCACCACACATACGCATTGCGTGTCTATTTTTCATCAATGACACCCAAACATTCGCCCTCTGCATATAAGAACTAGTCTTCGCCCCTAACTTTTAAGGCGTGTTCTCTTGGTGCGATTCCGGAAGAGGAATACACGGAATAGACGGTATTCGTGTTCTTTTGGGACCTATTCCGTTTTCGGAATGAACGGAATACTATTCTGCTCCCGATAACACAATGAACGGAATGACCGGAATACGGTTCACTCGGAATAGAGGACTTTTTACCCTCTTTTACATAGCCTCATCTAAAGACCCCGGAGAGGTGGGAGAATTCTCGACCACTTCTCGGGTTTACATAACTGTCTCGAATTCTCGCAACTCCCCCTCGTGTTTTGATGAGGCTATGTAAACACGCAAAAAAGTCCTCTATTGCTAAAATCTAGATGTTTCAGTCCGAGTAAAAAATATAATAAGTAAAGACTTATTAAACCGCCAATAAAATGATCAATAATTGCGTGTCTACTATCCAAGGGATGGAATAATATCGTTTCCTGCGTTTCTAAAACAACAAAATAGTGTGGGTGACGAGTGATTGAATATGATTATTTTAACCTACTTGTTAAAGAAATTGCATGATCGAAAAACAAGACGATGAGCCTTGTACGTTTGAACATGCGTAAGGATAGTTAAACGCGCCCAATAAAAACGAAAGGATAGACATTTGATTTGATTGCGAATGAAATTGGTTAATGTCTTTGGAGGTCCTCCTGCGTGTCTTTTGTATTCCTGTATGGTCCTGACAGGGACAACCTTGGTTCCCCTTCGATCGGAGAAAGGATATTATCCCGCTTTAGTCATCAACTGGAGTTGTCTTCCGTAGTCTACAATAAAATTCCACGTGGCTTTGCAGTAGCTAGTTTACGTAGAGCTATGATCCTCGCAGTTATAAACGCAATTTTGGCAAATTGCGTAAAGAAGCCTGAAAAATTCAGGATTTCAACAGGGTTTGAACCCGTGACCTCGCGATACCGGTGACACGCTCCAACCAACTGAGCTATGAAGCCACTGACATTGGAAGCTGGTCATTTGTGAGTTCTTCACGCAATTGCAAAAATTGCGTTCATAACTGCGAGGATCTTAGCTTCACTTGATTTCATATGCGCAGTTCATATATGATCCATTAATGTCCTATACCATTTCATCGTTGATTCATTCCTCACGGGAACATTGGAACTCACAAATGACCAGCTCCCAACGTCAGTGGCTTGATAGCTCACTTGGTTAGAGAGTCGCACCAGTATCGCGAGGTCACGGGTTCAAACCCCGTTGAGGTCCTGAATTTTTTAGGCTTCTTTACGTAATTGCAAAAACTGCGTTCATAACTGCGAGGATCATTGCTTCACTTGATTTCATATCCGTAGTTCATATATGATCCATTTCATATACCATTTCACAGTAGCTATTTTGCTGCCTCAATTTAATTAAGCTGCTTTTAACGCTGTTGAGTTAATTTGAATGCTTGTATTTTACAGACTCCCTGCATGACAAGCTCCAGTCCTAAAAACCGCTATGTGTTTGTTCTAGTGTGTTTTTACTCTCGTACTAGTTTTTATTTACGAGTTAGTTTGACTTGGTCAAACGACAGAATTCGTCTATCTTCCTTCCTTGGCGCGAAACACTTGTAGCATTGCATTTCTTAGCTTAGGTACTCTCCAACCATATAAAAATGGATTTATAGCCGAGTTCATGAAGACAACTGTGATGGCAATAGACCTGCCAAGAAGATCCTCTCTTCTTTCACGGGCGAGATTAATTATAAAAACAAGAAGATAAGGAAAGTAACAAATCGCGAGCACAATGAAGAATATAAATGCACTGAAGGCAGATTTTTGAAGACTAGCCATACGTGCGGCGGCATTTGCTCCCTCAAACGCTCGTGCCTGAATTTGAATTTCTATTCGATGACGCCGAAGAATTTTGAAAATGGTCGCGTGACATGCAATGGTAACACAAAACCCGATGAATATCCAAGAGGCAATTAAAGGTAATATAATTCTTTCCTCCCAAATCTGGATGGTTCCTCCTACTACACAAACTGCCCAAATCGCTAGAACAATACAAGTAACTCTCCGAACAGTAACAATGCTTGGATACTGCAGCGGCTTCAGAATGGCAATGAGTCTGTCAAGACTGGTTCCTGCAATCATGCCTAGGGACACTCCGCAGAGAGAGAAAGCAATGGTCTTAGATCCTCTTTCAAACGTTACTTTCAGTCTCTCTGATCGAGTGTACAAGTTAAGTAAGCTACGTGCTATAAAAAGAGGTTGTGCGATCAAACCAACAGCTAAATCAGTTGACGCCAGACCACATAGTAAAAGGATAGAGGGCGAACGAAGCGTCGGCTTCCTCCACACTGCGTAAAGCACAAGCACATTTCCAATGGTCGCTGTGAAAGCAAGTACAATGTTGACAACACAGTTTACTAACATGAATGCATTTTCTTCTTTTTCCATTTCTTCTTCGAGTCTGAATTTAACCAACACCGAGTAGTCTCAGCAATGATCTTCTTTCTTTCTGATCTTTTCACAGAAATCTGCAAATATTTCCTTCCACGTTCAAGTTATCTTCAAAAGCTTGTGCTTGGTGAAAGAGCTAAGCATTCTGCAATATGATCCTTTCGATCGAAAGCCGCCTTAACTCCGTGACAGCTAAAGCTACTCGGCGGCTGTCGGAAAAACTCAAAAAGATAAATATTGACACGTCGTACACTTTACTCCAAAATAGCGGCTATTTTAGTATTACTTTGTTTCGTTGCAAATTGGCAATTTAAGACTCGTTTCGAAAGAGCTTTTAACGTTGAACGAGGCCGAAAGTTTCAATTTTCAATTAAACTAGAGAATACTGAAATGACGGCCACTTTTGAAAAAGCTTGCAATTTCCGCAATTAGCACATACCAGGACAATGCAATTAAATGTGGCGCAATATTGTATTTGAAAGAAAAATGAATAACAAACAAACAAAAAAAAGAAAAACAAAACAAAACAAACGAAAACAAAACTAAATCGCTTGCCACAGGTGCAGCACGATTACTTTTCCTCTTTTAGCCATTAAAAAATTACAGTGCCCCTGTGATATAAAAAATCACTTTCTTCAGAATTTGAAATTGTGTTTGCTTAACACCTGACTGGCAAAATTTTGAGCTTTGATTTTTATCCAAATTGATTTGCTTTCATTTCAGTTTACAGTGTCCCCAATTAGTGCTCCAGCGCCATAACGACTAGCCACTTAAATAAAGTTCCATTCCTTTCCTTTCCTTTCCTTTTTCCGTTGGTTCCAGGGAAAAGAGACGTCAGAAGCTCACTGGCTTAAAATTTTAGCGTATGAATGCAGAGTATAAAATATGCAAAAACGCGAGTTTAAAAGATCTGAAAGCCCAAACTCCCGTGCTGCATAAAAATTATGCGGCATATAAATTATTTTCATCTTAAACTAGTTAGCCTTTGGTAGCTTCTGGTCGTTGCTGTGTGGTTAATTGCGTTGGATGGAGTAGAACAAAATTGTTGGGTGTTTTGTGACTCGAGTGTCTGTATACGCAAGGCATCCGAACACGAGCGTGTTCAATTTGGTCGCCGTGTTAAATGAGCCCTACTGTATTTGTATCGTCATGGATTTTTCGTCCAAGCAATAACTTCATGCGCTTCTTTGATCTTCTTCTTCTCTCGCAATCGAGTGTGTAGCATCGTTTAGAAGAAAAAAATACTTCCCGTAAAAACAACGATTCCGTAACGTCTTCTTACTAAAGAAGCTGTTACCGATCACTCGGAAATGCTGTTAATTTTTGTTGCAGTTCTTTATGTGGGGCAAGTTGATCGATGTATGTTACTCCGGGCAAAGTTAGGCGCGGTACGTACGATTGGTGCAATGTTTGCTTCAGAAATCAAACTTTAAAACAAAATAATAATGCAAGGCTGGTTGTACGGCTGTGAGGATATACATATGTTATTCACCGGCTGGGAGGTCCGTATAGGGAAAAAAATGTGCCCGAGGTCTTGAGTACGGCCCGAGGCCGCAAATATCTATAAAGGACTGACCTACGCTGAATACAATGAAACGGTGAATAACGTATTTATTTTTTTTGCTAAACTGTTTTTCTGAAAAATAAAGGCAGGCAAACTGGTTTCCAAAAATTCTTCTGTGCGCTCTACGTCGCACTGTCACAGTTGAAATTAACTTATAACTGAAAAAAGTGCTCCGTTCGCAAAGCTCAGAGAGAAAATGATAGATAACGATAAAACAGAACTTCAACTATTCTCTTGGTGTAATAAATATAATAAAAAAAAAAACAAACTTTATATTCCATAGCAAGCACAGAGAAACGTGTTAAACAAACTAAACAATGATGTTTGAAAAATTCGTACAAACAGGAGAATAATGCTCTACGTATTAAAATTCTTTGTCTTGTTGAAAATGAAAACGAAAGTTCTTAAGACAGGAGGAAAAATTTTAGTGGAAAATACTCAAAACATCTGTCTCTACCCTCATATCTCATTATTTGAGCTCTCTGTGCTGTTAGTCGTTTTAGTTCAACGGCATGTCAAGAAAACCAGCAACTTGAAAACAGCAAACCAGCAAAGTGTTTTTAACACTTCATGTGAATACTCGCCATGTTGAAGATCCCAGGCCTCTTATTCATCCTGCCTTTTTCCTTCTCTTTGCAACGAATTGTGGCTATTATTCCACTGCTTGAATTTATTTTATGAATTTTTTCCTCGTTTGCAAACGGTAGTAAGCGAAAATGTGCATTTTTTAGAGGTGTCGCCCCGTAGTGAAAGCGTTTTCAATTAGCAACAGTTTCAGTACGAAACAGATTTCGGACCTTGGTCCGTATCGTGAAAAAGCTGGACCGGCTACGAGCGCGCGATTAGCCAATCAGATTCAAGGATTTAGGATTCCGAGGGAGGCTTGGGAAGAGGAGAGAAAGAAGGGACCACACCCGTTGCTGTCGCCGACGCATTCAGAATCAACTAATTTGTTATTTTAAATAATCTAATTAGTGAAAGTGATATGACAGATGGTTCCGCCTTTTTTATTGCTAATGTTAATAACACACAAATCATTACAGTAACGGCGTGGAAAAGTAGTGTGCATGTGCTTTTCGAAAGGAAAATCAAAACTACTGTATTTACGAAGGATTTAACCGCAAAGAAAAAAAAGAGTGGCATATTACTTTAAATTAATGAGCGGATTTGCTGAAAGCTGGCCTTGAAAAAGGTGTTTTGACGTTCGTCCACAAATGTATCAAGAACAATTGTTGCTGAAAAAACGTTTCAATTAAATGTTAGAAGACAGAGCGTGTTTTTCGAAAAATAACGTCGTCAAAAATAAAGAACAAATTGTTGTTTAGAACGGATGACTCGTCAATCATAAAATCTTAAGTCGGAAACAGAGCGTGTTCTTTTCAAATTCCAATACTTGTTTAGCATAACCTTTAAAGGCACGACTGTTCTTCTCGAAGGCAACTAATACATATCGTTCGGCCGAATCAGGTCTTCGTGAGGCTGCAAGGAGGAATAATACCACGATCCGATGGCGTTCTTCAGTGAGGCTGCAAGGGGAACGATTACAACGGTCCGATGGCGTTTAATGCAGATAGCTTCAAACGCTCGTACTTCTTTTCTTTTAATGTGATGTTGCTTAACAACCTCGTTCCCAGGTTCTGGGAGTAAAAGAGAGAGAGAGAGAGCCTGGAAACAAGGTTGGTCGCTTAAATCTAGAATTTCCATTCTATGATGATTTAACGCGTTGTGCAAAAGATCGATTTGGCTTGGTCCGCCATTTTGAAAAAAAGTCGAGACTGCGCAGAACGCCTAGAATTAACTGCTGAACTGTTGATTGGAAGCCAGAGCTTCTCTTTAGAAAGTAAGCTGAATCGTGGCTCCCACTTGGCAACGAGGGTCGCAAAGGAGTTTAGGAAAGTGGAAAACGTAAGAGCTCTCGAATTAGGCGCTGGCCAACAGATTGCAGTACTGGGAACGATAATGCTCGGACCGTGAGTTGGAAATTACGTAGACCAATCACAAAGCTGACTCTAGATTCCGGAAGTGGACTTTTGATGAGAAAACTGCAAGAAGATTCCCTTCGTGTATTGGGCTGACTTAATTTCTTATCGAAGAGAAACTGGAGCGTATAATTTCATGCTTTGGCTTAGATGTTTTGCGGCCCTTCACAGAATGAGTTCGGTAAATATTCGTATGTTTGAAACATTTTGCTCCCGTGTGATTCAAACCTTTTGTGGCGCTTGCTTGGGATTGATATCATATTTACATTTCTTTCCGCGCTGTTTCGTTTGAATAACCCCATGTCTTGTAGTTTTTTCGGTTGAACTGATTTAAGGTCTACAAAAAATTTGGTTTTATCAACGGAGTTGATAATGTAAATGGCCACCGCACAGAGATTCTAAACCTGACGTTTCGAGCGTTAGCCTTTCGTCAGAGAGCGATTCGCTCTGACGAAGGGCTAACGCTCGAAACGTCAGCTTTAGTACGGTGGCCAATTTACATTATCAACCCCATTGATAAAACCAAATTTTGACTACTTCGTCCCCCGACGCATCAAGACCAAAGTTTCTTTAGAAACTACTGCCTCCTCATTGATTTAAGGTCTGCAAGAAACACTGAGTAAAAACGTATCGGTTCGCAACACAAAAACATTCAATCTATTGTTTGAGAGACGATCATCGCCGAAAACAGCCTTAAATTTTTATGCTTAAACGTAATGGATTTTTTTCAAGCTTTCTTTTCCGTACTATCCTAGTGGTGTTCATTCGCGCTTGAAGGTAATGGTTCTCGTGCAGTTCAAATACACCCGCAGTACTTTCATATTTGTATTAGAGTCATTAGAAACTAAAGTAGTTTTAATAAACATGGGTGTCAAATTACTCCTTATTTTGGCACGAAATTTCAGCTTTAATTTATGATTTCACATGTCAAATCACGATGTTGCCATAGCAAAAAGGCGTCTTAGGAACGTGATTTGTCACCCATTATATTAATAACTAATGCAATGGTCTACTCGTGAAATTTGGGAATATTTTCACGCGTGTTTTGTTCAAAATCAAATAATAATTTCCCGAGCCTTTTAAGATATTCCCTAACCATTTGATTATCGACAAAAATTTAACAAAATTACAGTACGCAAAAATTAAGCACGTTATGGAAAAATTTGTATTGCAGCGAAACGCGACAGCCACCACAATCATCTCTAGTCCAAATAGGCGACAGATGGGCTGGAAAATGAGCGAAAAAGCGACATCAGAACCCCCTTGGAAGGCCTCTTAAGTATAAAACTTAAAAATGGTTTGCTTTAAAATCAGAAAAGAACCAATTCACCGTTGCTGTTGAGAGAGAAGTGTATGCAAGGCAAAACAAGCTGCATCTCGGTAGCCTGGAAGTTAAGAAATAATTTGCCTGTGTTTAAATTAACAAATACACCAATACATCACTAACGTTTCTTGTTTAACCAGGAGAATTAGGGAGCAGATGTTCGAAGGTGTAATAGCTGTTGAGCTGTATTCCTCGGTTATCGAGTTCCGTACGTATAAAGCTTAAAAATGGTTTGCTTTAAAATCAGAAAAGAACCAATTGACCGTTGCTGTTGAGAAAAGTGTATGCCAGGCAAAACAAGTTACATCTCGGTAGCCTGGAAGTTAAGAAATAATTTGCCTGTGTTTAAATAACCAATACACCAATACATCACTAACGTTTCTTGTTTAACCGGAGAATTAGGGAAGCAGATGTTCGAAGGTGTTGTAGTAGCTGTTGTAAGAGTTTTATTTCTCAGTTATCGAGTTCAGACGTCATAAAACTTTAAAAATGGTTTGCCTTTTAAAATCAGAAAAAGAACCAATTTCACTGTTCATGTGTACTGCTGCACTTGATGATTATCCGAAGTCATATCTGATACCATTTAATATACCATACTTGGATCGTTGATCATTTCCTCACGGAAACATTGGGAACTCACAAATGACCATCTCCCAACGTCAGTGGCCTCATAGCTCACACTTGGTTAGAGTGTCGCACCGGTATCACGAGGTCACGAGTTCAAACCTCGTTGAAGTCCTGGGGCCGGTTGCTCGAAGCCTGGTTAGCGCTGACCGTTGGTTAAGAGGTATGAAAACTTATAGGTTTCCATGGTATCTAACACTGGTTAGCGCTAACCATGCTTTGAGCAACCCGGCCCTGAAATTTTCAGGCGTCTTTACGCAATTTCAAAAATTGCGTTCATAATAACTGCAAGGATCATAGCTTTTCTTAAACTAGCTACTATAAAGCCACGTGGAATTTCATTGTAGACTACGGAAGACAACTCCAGTTGATGACGATACTACGCACTAAATTCAATCACAAATGTAACTATTATTAAAAAGAATCGTTTAAAGAACTGTTCAAAGGGTGTGGATTGTGTGCTTTAAGTCGTAGAATCGGTAACCACCTTTATAAGGCCGAGAACAAGGGCTGGTTTCTTGACCGTTTCAAAACATTTTTGGGACTTTTCCGGGTGTCAAACTTCCCACCGTATCTTACAAACGAAGACATTTTATGTCACCAAACTGCACAATCACAATGCACAACACAATGCAAACTGCACAATGTCGTGTTCTGAGTGTTGGTAAACATTTTCAACATTTGAAGAAACGACTGGCACTTTTCAATCGGCATTTGATCGGAGTAAATTTGAACTGCTTTAGTCTGCACACAAGGGCTTATTGGGGGTTCTCAGGAGTTCGAGCACCACACACGAGGAAAGGGAAAATCTTGCGCGTCACCCACGCGCCCCAACACCGGCCAAAGCACCAAAATAGCATGTTTTTTGTGGTGGATGAAACTTTTTTTCTAACCCACCTTTTTTATCATCATTTCTTCTGAAAGGAACATGACGGTTTGACTTTAGAAAGAAATTTCATTTCTTTGTATACAGGAAGATCATTGATCAAGGCAATTGGCAATGGAAACGGAGTATTCTTTTCATGTGTAGAACCATATAAATTCCGCAGCAGTTTAACCAATTTTCCATATTAGTAATTTACCGTAACTGGTATACTTTATGGAGTGTTTTCACGTGACGTCACGGCGGCCATGTTGGGTGTACCCAACTAATCCTCTGGGAATTGAGCTCTATTGTCATGCAAATGTTTTCTTTTGTTTCTGTGAAAAAAACGGGGTTACTGATCACGTGAGTGAAAGCACTCTATACACAGAATTGTCTAAAACCGAAAGTACTATAATAATCTTTGTTTGTCAACCCAATTTTTGAATAAGCATTATTTTTGTTTCCTCTTGGGACCACTGTAAGTCCCAAAAGAAACTGGAAACAATGCTTTTTTTAAAAATGGGGTGGACAAACAAAGAATATTATTGTAGTTTCCGTTTCGGGCAATACCAGTTCCTCTGGACTACACCACTTACGGCAATGATGATGTCACAAAAATAATAATAATCGTGTTGCACGCGCGACACGCATTTTAACACACACCTTTGCGGTACTCGTCATAACAACATCGTGAAGTCACCAAAATTTGAGGTTTTGACGACAATGTGAATCTTTCATTCTCTATCTTTACTCTGAAACCACACGTACCTTTTTTTTTTCTAGGATACTTCACCCACATTGTAGGATGTGAACGAGATGGAGTAATCGCGACAGAGATTATACAATACAATACAATACAATACAATACATACTTAATTGACCGCTCCCATAGGTGCTTTTCAGGGCCAATGGAACACAACGAAACAACAGAACAGAACCAGAAACAACAATTGTTAGGAATCCCAACTGGCCAGTTGGCTATTACAAGTGCAGCTGGGAAGTTGAACCAGGGACTACCAAGATTAAATTCAGCGAGTGGTCAGAGCGGGTCTTGAACCCGGGATCTCCGGATCTCAAGGCAAGCGCTCCAACCACTGGGCCACACTGCCTCCTTAGTTTTGCGCAAAGTTATATTTTGAGGTGAAAAACAATGAACGTGAGACGAATCATCTGTGTGGCTAAGATGCTCTTTATATCCTCTGGAACTGGTGTGTTGTTTGACCCCCAAAGGTGTGTAGCTACTTTGCATGATAATAGCAAATCCAATATGGCGGCCATCGTAAATGAGGTCTCTTGCCCAAAAGCTAAAATGCCATAATACTCTTTGTTTGTCAGTCCAAATTTTGAATGAGCATTGTTTTTGTTTTTCAAATTTGAGTGGACAAACAAAGAATATTATGGTATTTTTCGATTCGGGCAATACCAGTTCGTATGGACTACACCACTTACGGCAACGACAACGACACAAAATAATAATCACATATTTTTGCGGTTATTTGCCATAACAACATATCAAATTTCTTTTGATGTTCAAATATGCCAACCACAGTGTGGCCCAGTGGTTAGGGCGCTTGCCTTGAGATCCGGAGATCCCGGGTTCAAGACCCGCTCTGACCACTCACCATCCACGCACACAATTATCTCCCGCCACTTACCCACTTTACTAGAGATTATTATTTCAGTTAGTGGAGAGGAACCCCCTTCCTGTGATAATACTCTTTGTTTTTTTTGTTTTTTTTTTTTTTTCATTCAGGAGTGGACAAATAATATAAATAATATTATGGTATTTTTCCATTCGAGCAATACCAGTTCGTATGGACTACACCACTTACGGCAACGACAACGTCATAAAATAATAATCACATATCTTTGCGGTACAACATATTTTTAGCATAACAACGTCGTGAAGTCACCGAAATTTGAGGTTTTGACGACAACGTAAGTAGGCAACAGAAAATCTTTCATTATCTATTTTAACTCTGCAATCGCTCGTACCAATTTATTTTTAGGATACTTCGCCCACATTGTACGACGTGAACGAGATGGAGTAATCGCGAAACAGTTAGGATTACGCAAAGTTATATTTCGAGGTAACGTTTTCGGCGATGTCGCCGTCGTAGATCTTAAACACCCTATAGCGATATTTCTTGTTTTCAAACAATGACGTCACATTTCTTTTGATACTCAAAAATGGCAACCACAGAACAAAAGAAGTCATTGTTTCAACAGCCATTTAGCTTCTGGTTGGCATATCAATAACAATGGATGACGCCACGAGAAACACCGCTATTTCCAAAATCAGATGTAGTACGGAACATGATCCGGCTGAATAATTAAAAATAATTATTTTAAATCAAAAGGGAATCTCCACTCCTGGTAAAAAATAAGTTTAAACCGGAGGAAAAAATGTTTGCAATCAGTCTTCAAAACAAAGTGTTTGTATCAGAAAAAATGAATATGACTATCTGAATCGCAAATTTTCCTGCACTGCCATCTTGAATGATTGTGAAAATCTGATTGCACAACCGTAGTACGTCACAATTATTCGAGAACTTTGAAAACAAAAATAAGTGAGTTTTGAAATTCATTCATTTCGAATAAAAACGCTTTCTTTGAAAAATTCCAGAGAAATTTGATTGTACGCATTATTTCCTTTGGTTTAAAGCTAATTCTTTGTCGGAGTTGAGGGTCCCTTTCACAGAAAAGAAAGGGATAGCTAATGTAATTCAGGACACGTCACAAAAAATACAAAAAGTTACCAGACACATAAATTGCTCTCATCCGTAACACTTAAAAAACATGTCAACAGCGATTGACGACAAAAGCTATAACGCAAAGTACTTACGAGATGTAGAAGTCCGAAGAAGGTGGAGTATTTTAACCAACATAACTGGCTCGATTGACTGTTGGAACAACTTGGAATAGGACTCTGGTTAAATATCCCCCCACCCCCCCCCCCCCCCCCCCCCACAAAAAAAAAAAAAAAAAAAAAAAAAAAAAAAAGGAAAGAAGAAAATTTAGTGAAATGGCTTGAGCTTACACTGCACCTAAGTGAATGCAAATTTGGTCAAAGGCACAAAGTTTACCTCGAACTAATATCATTCCATGTTTGAGAATAATTAAATACGAGTTCCTTGTAGCAGTGTTTTGTCGCGTAATTTTTCTCAAAGAATTAAAATATACTAAAACAATTATTGATTTCAATTTTTATGATATCCTAGGGCTGGTTTACACAAACGACGTCTCCTTGGGAGCCATCTTTTGGGGTGTCACGCAATAGTCGACGCGTTGCGTGACGTCTCAAAAGACCTCTGGACCGTGACAATTCCACAAAAACCTAATCTAACAATTGTTGCTAAGCTAAGAAACATTCTATTTGGAAGCACACCGTCTTTAAACCAGGAACGTCTTTACCTCAAAATACTGAAAGAGTTGATCCAGCCGTTTTTGTAGCGATCTCCAGGCGATTGAAACTGCCCAGATGATTTCGGTACAGGAAGAGTCTTGCTAGTGGATAGGGGAAGAGTTGTGGATGCTGGAGTCTGGCAATGCGATGATGTGGTTGATGTTGCTAAGGGCGACGGTGCTACAGATGATGAAATCAATGTCAGCGTACAAGGACTGTCTTTCAAGTCCGATTTGTGGTTCTCAGCCTGAAAAGAAGTTCCCGCTAAGACTGCTTGCCGTACATTTGCTCTTTCTTCTTAAGTTATCAGCGAAGGTGTTGACGGTTAGTTAACAATTATTCCATGAGCGACTTCCGAGATGGCGGGGTTTCGCGCCGGCCATCTGAAGAGAGGCAAGAAAGGCCGCTTTTGCTGTTCAAGAGCTTTTAAGTGCAATCATGACAACTCTTTTCGGTTAAGAAGGTGTTGTTTTGGAACTCACCCCAGTCCTTTCGCAGAAAATGATCATTTGAAGCCAAAATTGCGTCTTTAGCATCCATTTATCATCGTGTTGCGAAGAAACGAGCACGGTGACCCACCATTTTAAATGGTTTTATTTACTCGTAATAGGTACACGGAAAACATATTTTAAGGAGAAAAAAAGTTGGATAGTAGAAGTTCTAGTACTTACCTATAAATCACGTGAAACTGCATTTGGAACCTGACACTGACTGCAAGGTGATGACTGTAACGGTCCAATTTGATTACATTTCTTAAAGATTATAGCCCGGACAAACAAGCAGGTTCAACAAATTTTTTTTAACAACAAATTTTCCGGTTGATCTAGTTTCGAACGCTTCTTGTGAAATTCGGTAAAAAACTCTTAGGATAAAGGGACTTAGAATAAAGGGCATACAGCGCGAATTGGTACTGAACGATGCTGTAGTTTTATACAAGCTCATGGTATTTGCTGCATTTCGAACACTATATTTGTTACAGACGCAGCAGCAGGAAAAGTAAAACCAGTAGTTGGCATGAGCGGAATTTTGTTCTTTCTTTATCATTTGCGGGTTATTTATCACAGTTTTGGAATTACGTGTAAAGGAAGCACTCCTGCGCAAATGACTCCAGAACTGGAGGTGTCGAATGCATGTAAAGTACACCAATACGTTCAATCGACAGTGCGCAACGTCAAGGAAAGTAATCAACTAAAGGAAGATGCGTCGACAAATGGT
>NC_090889.1:37872481-37894981 GCF_036669925.1 Montipora capricornis | reverse complement strand
TTGACAGCTGTCATACGTAATAAATATGATGGTTAAATCGTACATTGAACAAAAACTGATTGGTAGCTTATGGTCGTTGCTTTGTAGTGAATTGCTTTGAAAGGAGGAGAACGAAATTGATGGGTGTTCTATGAATTGAGTGTCTGTATACGTAAGGCATCCGAACACAAACGTGTTCAATTTGGTCGCCCTGTTAAATGACCCCTACTGTAATTGTATCGTCATGGATTTTTCGTCCACGCAATAACTTCATGGCCTTCTTTTCATCTTCTTTCCTCTAGCAATCGAGTGTGTAGGAACGTCTAGAAGAAAAAACTGAAAGAAAAATATAACGATTTCGTAGCGTCTTCTTAATAAAGACGCTCTTTCTGATCACTCGGCAATTTGTTACTTTTGTTGCAATTTCCTTGCTAGAAAAGTTCTTTGTTTTGGGGCAAGTTGATCGATTTATGTTACTCCAGGCAAACTTTTTTTTCAATGGCTCCTTTTCAACAGTTACATGACGTTATAGCAACACAGTTCATTGGCTGATGCCACAAACCCATTGCGACGCAATAACCCACTTCAAGAGAAAATTAGGAGACAGAGAGGGAGGTTCCCGGTCCAGCCCTTGAGATATGTCATGTTCACAAAAGTTATATTTAGGCAAGCGGAAGTCTGTCTTCCGAGACGTCCGCATGCAGGCCAACCTCGGTCTGATGTTTGAAAGAAAAGCAAAGATTTTATGTGATGGCGGACGAAGTGGACTTAACGTTTGTCGATGAAAAAGACTTTCAGAAACGCGGAAAATGCTTTTTCTGGTCTGATAATTCCAGCTGGGAAATAAGTTCAACTATTTTTGTGGACACGAATGACTCGCTGGCTGACATCAGTGAATTAAACGGAGGACGCGCGTCAGATACGAATAGCGAAGGCGACAGTTCATGGCACGACGACATCGATGTTAGCGATCAACAGTCGGATGACGATCACACCGAGGAAGCCTCGACATTTTTTTTCATCAGCCTTCCACGTGCCCCGCCATTTTCTCTTTTCACTAAGAACCTGAGGGCAAGGCAAGACTGTATGCGGACGTCTTGGAAGATAGACTTCCGCTAGAACAAAGACTTCCGCTCGTCTAAAAATAACTTTCGTGGACATGACATATCCCGGCCAACGCGCTGAGCCTCCCTCTCTGTCCCCTCAATTTCTGTTGCCCACTTTTGATATTTTAAAACTCAGTCCAAACAAAAGCCATTATCTCGAGGGTCTAGGGAATAAATATACGGATGTTTACGAATTTATTTCCCAGAGCCTCATATATCGAAAGTGGGCTATTTACATAACACAATGTTGAGCTCCGACCAGGTTAGAAATTCAACCCTGGCGGGGGGCGTTACGGAGCAGAACTCGATTTTTCTTTCTGAAATGGTTTTCTATAATTTGTCTCGATAGTCCCGAAGGCCATTCGGGTCCGAAAAGCCATTTACGGGATTGCCATCCGCTTTTTTTGATGAGGTGGTCTTTTAACATATTTCCAAGATAACAAAACGCAAAATGATTGTGCCGTTTGGTGACTTAAAATCTCTTCGTTCGTAATATATTTTGGGAAGTTTCACACCCGGAAAAGGCCGGAGAAGTTTCGGGACGGTCAAGATACGAGCCCCTGGTCCAACTTATAGCACACAGTCCACACCCTTTGAACAATTCTTTAAACGATTCCTCAGTTAATATTAGTTACGTTAGCATGGTTGCATGCAAGAACCAAGCCTGACTTCCTTTTTGCAATTAGCCTGAGTGGAGTGTCGAATCACGAAAGTCAGTGGTTGCATTTACATATATCTTTAGTGAGTAGTATCGTGGGATATTTTTACGAGTCTCGCTGTATTTTGACAAGCCCGTACAGGGCGATTCAAAATACAAGGGACGGGTAAAAATATAGCACGCATCTACACAGTAAAATCGTCTAAGGTATTTATTATCAAGCTTTTTTGCACCATTTTCTAGCAAGTGAATTGTAAACAACCGAGAACGTGTGACAGATTTTTACGTCACAGCCAACACCTCAACTAGTCAAACCGGTTTTCTATTGTACAAATATCGTGGAGTATTTGTACTTGTTTCGTGCGTTTTCTGTACAATAACTAGTACAAATGGATAATAATGTCTTTCCCGGTTTATGTGTATTATGTCGACAAAAGATGAAAGAGAACATCCACTCCAACAAATAAGTAACGTTAAATCAGGGGAAACACTATTTACAATAAAGGTTGTTTGAACTTTTTTCAAAGAAAGCTTTTGTATCTCAAAAAAAAAAAAAAAAAGAAAAAGGTTTTTCAGAACCGGTGATTTTTGTTTTCAAATTTCGACGTGTCACGATTGCCTATTGTTGTAATACAAATCCTCCTTGAGCCAGAACATTAGGGGCAAGCTGCTGCATTATCCATAATTTTTCAATAACCCCAAGATAAGTTGAACGTTTGAAATAGGCACGTAGTATTAGAATAAACGTAGAATAGGATTGTAGAATAAATAGATAAAGAAATGTATCTAGCGATGAATAGTTTAACGTCAAGTGGACGTTGCCGATACGTGAGTTCTGTGTTGTTCGAATTCGTGTTTCTTTGACAGTCAGTGGAGTCATTACAATTCACTAGTCTTGAGTTGTCATCACTCTCACCCTTCCCTCCTTATTCCACTTTTTCAAACAACTTTCTAAATCGTTAGCGGATAAATTAAGTGTCTTTTTACGTACGAATGACCGTGGATTTCGATCGGTTTTTGTGGTAGTGCACTGTAAGTGAACTACCATAAACATTTAAAACAAAAAACAATTTAAATTTAGAAAAACAATAACCCGGTGTCTTGCCATCATTTTGACACAGATGTATCCTTTGTTTCGCGAGTAAACACGTAAGGTAATATGATCACGGCGCCCGCTGAATTCGATGTGACTTTCGATTTTGCGATTTACTTGTGCAGCCAGAAGTACAATAGAAAAATTGAACATAGCAAAAATCCCCGAAAATGTTTTCCCCTGATGGTAACTTTTCATATTCACGATTCAAATTTTATTTTGTTTTCATGTCGCAAATTTTGTTGCTGAAGGCTAATATTTCATTCTTGATGGACACTTCCTGAAAACTTCCTTCTGTTCTTCCTTAAAACTGTATATCAATATTTACCTACTTTTGCATCAATATTTGTTTTCCAAAAGCAGGCTAACAATTATTAAAGCTATACCTTGAGTAATTCGCATTTTTGACCGTTAACCTAGAACTTCTGGCACAAAGAGGTCTCTCATCTAGGTACTAACCCCGCCAGATAGGGTTTAACTTCAGTGAACTTTTGTCTTACAAAGCTCCCAGACGCTTAGAGTGCACACTTAACCTTGAGGCGAAAATGAAGTTCTAAAGGAACTTGAAAATGATTAACATGTCTGCCTCGAGGCCAATGTTTTCGATATTCCATTTTATTTTCTTCAATCGTTCTGGGTTGAGTATTTTCCTAGTCAACACTTCTCAAGGGGCTATTTACCTAAGGCATCTACCATGGCACTATTATGATTTACCAAATCAAAACAAAATCGTGTACTATTAAGGCTACATATTACACAAAGACAACTTGAATCTCTTGGAAGACAAAACGCAGCTCAGTGGACAATGTGGCATAAAGTGCTGTGTTACTGCTCTACCACATATGCGCATTGCGTGTCTATTTTTCATCAATGACACCCATACATTCGCCCTCTGCATATAAGAACGAGTCTTCGCCGGTAATTCTTAAGGCGCGTTCTTTTGGTGCGATTCCGGAAGAGGAATACACGGAGTACACGGTATTCGTGTTCTTTTGGGAACCTATTCCGCTTTCGGAATAGTGTCATTGATGAAAAATAGGCACGCAATGCGTACGTGTGGTAGAGCAGTAACACAGCGCTTTATTCCACATTGTCCATTGAGCTGCTCCCGATAACACAGTGAACGGGATGACCGGAATACGGTTCATTCGGAATAGAGAACTTTTTTCCCTTGTTTGTATAGCCTCATCTAAACACCCGGGGGAGCTAGGAGAATTCTCGGCAGTTATGAAAACCCTCGACCACCTCTCGGGTTTACATAACTGTCTCGAATTCTCGCAAATTCCCCTCGTGTTTTGATGAGGCTATGTAAAAACAGAAAAAGTCCTCTATTGCTAAAATCTACATCTTTTAATCCGAATAAACAATATACTTACAAGAATAAGTAACGATTAATTAAACCGCCTAAAAAATGATCAATCAATGCGTGTCTACTATCAGAGGGATGGACTAATATCGTTTCCTCCGTCTTTTGGACATCTCGTTTCCAAAACAACAAAATAGTGTGGTTAACGACTGATTGAATATGATTATTTCAACTTACTTGTTAAAGAAATTGCATGATCGAAAAACAAGACGATGAGCCTTGTACGTTTGAACATGCGTAAGGATAGTTAAACGCGCCCAATAGAAACGAAATGGAGGACAGTCGGTTTCATTGGGAATGAAATTGGTTAATGTCTTTGGAGGTCCTCCTGCGTGTCTTTAGTATTCCTGTATGGTCCTGACAGGGACTACCTTGGTTCCCCTTCGATCGGAGAAAGGATATTATCCCGCTTTAGTCATCAACTGGAGTTGTCTTCCGTAGTCTGCAATAAAATTCCACGTGGCTCTGCAGTAGCTAGTTTAAGTGGAGCTATGATCCTCGCAGTTATGAACGCAATTTTTGTAATTTTTGTTTGAACCCGTGACCTTGCAATACCGGTGCGACGCTCTAACCAACTGAGCTATGAAGCCACTGACGTTGGGAGCTGGTGATTTTTGTGTTCTTTAAGCGATTGCAAAAAATGCGTTCATAACTGCGAGGAACATTGCTTCACTTGATTTCATATCCGCAGTTCATGCATATATGCTCCATTTCATATACCATTTCATAGTAGCTATTTTGTTGCATGCCTCCATTTAATTAAGCTGCTTTTAACGCTGTTGAGTTAATTTGAATGTTTGTATTTTACAGACCCCCTGCATGACAAGCTCCAGTCCTAAAAACCGCTATGTGTTTGTTCCAGAGTTTTTTTACTCTCGTACTAGTTTTTATTTACGAGTTAGTTTGACTTGGTCAAACGACAAAATTCGTCTATCTTCCTTCCTTCGCACGAAACACTTGTAGCATTGCATTTCTTAGCTCAGGTACTCTCCAACCATATAAAAATGGATTTAAAGCCGAGTTCATGAAGACAACTGTGGTGGCAAGAGACCTGCCAAGAAGATCCTCACTTCTTTCACCGGCGAGATTAATTATGTAAACAAGAAGATAAGGAAAGTAGCAAATCGCGAGCACAATGAAGAATATAAATGCACTAAAGGCAGATTTTTGAAGACTGGCCATACGTGCGGCGGCATTTGCTCCCTCAAAGGCTCGTGCCTGAATTTGAATTTCTATTCGATGACGCCGAACAATTTTGAAAATGGTCGCGTGACATGCAATGGTAACACAAAACCCGATGAATATCCAAGAGGCAATTAAAGGTAATAGAATTCTTTCCTCCCAAATCTGGATGGTTCCTCCTACTACACAAACTGCCCAAATCGCTAGAACAATACAAGTAATTCTCCGAACAGTAACAATGCTGGGATACTGCAGCGGCTTCAGAAAGGCAATGAGTCTGTCAAGACTGGTTCCTGCAATGATGCCTAGGGACACTCCGCAGAGAGAAAAAGCAATGGTCTTAGATCCTCTTTCAAACGTTAATTTCAGTCTCTCTGATCGAGTGTACAAGTTAAGTAAGCTACGTGCTATAAAAAGAGGTTGTGCGATCAAACCAACAGCTAAATCAGTTGACGCCAGACCACATAGCAACAGGATAGAGGACGAACAAAGCGTCGGCTTCCTCCACACTGCGTAAAGCACAAGCACATTTCCAATGGTCGCTGTGAAAGCAAGTACAATGTTGACAACACAGTTTACTAACATGATTGCACTTTCTTCTTTTTCCATCTTTTCTTCAAGTCTGAATCTAACCAACACCGCGTAGTCTCAGCAATGATCTTCTTTGTTTCTGATCTTTTCACGGAAATCTGCAAATCTTTCCTTCCAGGTTCACGTTATCTTCAGAAGCTTGTGCTTGGTGAAAGAGCTAAGCAGTCTGCAATATGATCCTTTCGATCGAAAGCCGCCTTAACTCCGTGACAGCTAAAGCTACTCAGCGGCTGTAGGGAAAAACTCAAAAAGATAAATATTGACACTCTCTGCGAAACACGTCATACACTTTGCTCCAAAATAGCGGCTACTTTAGTATTACTTTGTTTCGTTGCAAATTAGCAATTTAGGACTCGCTTCGAAAGAACTTTTAACGTTGAACGAGGCCGAAAGTTTCAACTTTCAATTAGACTATAGAATACTGAAATGACGGCCACTTGTGAAAAAGCTTGCAATTTCGATTCCGCAATTAGCATATACCAATTAATGCAATTAAATGTGGCCCAATATTGTATTTGAAAGAAAAATGAATAACAAACACACAAAACAAAGAAAAACAAAACAAAACAAAAGAAAACAAAACTAAATCGCTTGCCACACGTGCAGCACGATTACTTTTCCTCTTTTAACCATTAAAAAATTAAAGTGCCCCTGTGATATAAAAAATCACTTTCTTCAGAATTTGAAATTGTGTTTGCTTAACACCTGACTGGCAAAATTTTGAGCTTTGATTTTTATCCAAATTGATTTGCTTTCATTTCAGTTTACAGTGTCCCCAATTAGTGCTCCAGCGCCATAACGACTAGCCACTTAAATAAAGTTCCATTCCTTTCCTTTCCTTTCCTTTTTCCGTTGGTTCCAGGGAAAAGAGACGTCAGAGGCTCACTGGCTTAAAATTTTAGCGTATGAATGCAGAGTATAAAATATGCAAAACGCGAGTTAAAAGATCTGAAAGCCCAAACTCCCGTGCTGCATATAAATTATGTGGCATATAAATTATTTCATTCTTAAACTAGTTAGCCTTTGGTAGCTTCTGGTCGTTGCTGTGTGGTTAATTGCGTTGGATGGAGTGGAACAAAATTGTTGGGTGTTTTGTGACTCGAGTGTCTGTATACGCAAGGCATCCGAACACGAGCGTGTTCAATTTGGTCGCCGTGTTAAATGAGCCCTACTGTATTTGTATCGTCATGGATTTTTCGTCCAAGCAATAACTTCATGCGCTTTCTTTGATCTTCTTTCCTCTCGCAATCGAGTGTGTAGCATCGTTTAGAAGAAAAAAAAACTTCCCGAAAAATACAATGATTCCGTAACGTCTTCTTACTAAAGAAGCTGTTACCGATCACTCGGAAGCTGTTATTTTGTTGCAGTTCTTTATTGTGGGGCAAGTTGATCGATGCATGTTACTCCGGGCAAAGTTAGGCGCGGTACGTACGATTGGTGCAATGTTGCTTCAGAAGTCAAACTTTAAAACAAAATAATACTGCAAGGCTGGTTGTACGGCTGTGAGGATATACATATGTTATTCACCGGCTGGGAGGTCCGTATAGGGAAAAAATGTGCCCGAGGTCTTGAGTACGGCCCGAGGCCGCAAATATCTATACGGACTGACCTAAGCCGGTGAATAACGTATTTATATTTTCTGCTATTTTTTTCTGAAAATAAACCCAGGCAAACCGGTTTGCACAAAGTCTTTTTATGCGCTCTACGTCGCACTGTCACAGTTGAAATTAACTGATAACTGAAAAAAGTGCTCCGTTCGCAAAGCTCAGAGAAAAATGATAGATAACGATAAAACAGAACTTAAAATATCTCTTGGTGCAATTAAAAAAAAAACTGTTATATTTCATAGCAAGCACACAGAAACGAGCTAAACAAACTAAACAATGATGTTTGAAAAATTCGTACAAACAGCAGAATAATGTTCTACGTATTAAAATTCTTTGTCTTGTTGAAAATGAAACGAAAGTTCTTAAAACAGGAGGAAAAATTTTAGTGGAAAATACTCAAACATCTGTCTCTGCCTTCATATCTCATTATTTGAGCTCTCTGCTGTGCGGTTGTGGTCGTTTTAGTTCAACGACATGTCAAGAAAACCAGCAACTTGAAAACAGTAAACCAGCAAAGTGTTGTTAACAAAATCATGTGAATACTCGCCTTTTTGAAGAATAACCAGGCCTATTATTCCACTGCTGATGTTTTTCCTTCTCTTTGCAACGGTTAGTAAGCGAAAATTTGCATTTTAAGAGGTGTCGCCCCAATTAGCTGCGACAGTTTCAGTACGGAACAAATTTCGGACCGTGGTCCGTATCGTAAAAAGCTGGACCGGCTACGAGCGCGCGATTAGCCAATCAGATTCAAGGGTTTAGGATTCCCGAGGGTGGCTTGGGAAGAGGAGAGAAAGAAGGGACTACACCCGTTGCTGTCACCGACGCATTCAGAATCAACAAATTTGTTAATCTAATTAGTGAAAGTGATATGACAGATGGTTCCGCCTTTTTTATTCCTAATGTTAATAAACACACAAATCACTACAGTAACGGCGTGGGAATATTTATGTCGAGTTCAATCAACTTTTCGGAAAGGAAACCCCAGAAAAACTACTGTATTTACTTTTAAGTTAATGAGCGACAATCTAAAGAGCCCGGTAAAAAGAGTGTCAGAAAAGCTAAGCAGAGAGAGGCCTCAAATGTTTGTCGGATTTGCTGAATAAATGTTAAATTGAATGTTGGAGTGTTTTGACGTTCGTCCACAACTATCAAGAACAAATTGTTGTTTAGAACGGATGAGTCGTCAATCATAAAATCTGAAGTCAGAAGACAGAGCTTGTTCTTCAAAAATAATGACTCAATACTTGTTTGAAGCCATTTCCTTTAACAAATTCCCTTTCTTCTCGAAGGCAACTACTCATAGATAATCGTTCGGCCGAATCAGGTCTTCGGTGAGGCTGCAAGGAGGAACGATTATCACGATCCGATGGCGTTTAACGCAGATAGCTTCAAACGCTCGTACTTCTTTTCTTTCAATGTGATGTTGCTTAACAACCTCGTTCCCAGGCTCTGGGAGTAAAAGAGAGAGAGAGAGAGGGAGAGAGCCTGGAAACAAGGTTGGTCGCTTAAATCTAGACTTCCCATTCTATGATTTAACCCGTCGTGCAAAAGATCGATTTGGCTTGGTCCACCATTTTGAAAAAAAGTCGAGACTGGGCAGAACGACTAGAACTCCGTGAATCGCGGATTGTTGATGGAACCAGCCAGAGCTCGCGATCTGCGGCGCTGGCCAAAAGGATCGCAGCTCTGGGAACGATAATGCTCCCCAACGAGTCGGAATTTACGTAGACCAATCACAAAGGACTTCTAGATTCCGGAAGTGGACTTTAAACCCTGAGAAAACTGCAAGAAGATAGGCTTAGTGTATTGGGCTGACTTAATTTCTTATTGAAGAGAAACTGGAGCGTATAAATTTCATGCTTTGGCTTAGATGTTTGCGGCCCTTCACAGAATGAGTTCGGTAAAATTCGTATGGTTGAAACATTTTGCTCCCGTGCGATTCAAACCTAGTTGTGGCGCTCGCTTGGGATTGATATCATATTTACATTTCTTTCCGCGCTGTTTCGTTTGAATAACCCCATGTCTTGCATTAAGCACGTTTAGGGAAGATTTGTATTGCAGCGAAATCGCGATAGCGACAATTATCTCTAGCCAAATAGGCGACAGGTGGGCTGGGAAATGAGCGAAAAAGCGACATCAGAACCCCCTTTGGAAGGCCTCTTAAGTATAAGAGTTAAAAATTCTTCGCTTTAAAATCAGAAAAGAACCAATTCACCGTTGCTGTTGAGAGAAGTGTATGCAAGGCAAAACTGGTTGCATCTCGGTAGCCTGGAAGTTAAGAAATACTTTGCCTGTGTTTAAATTAACAAATACACCAATACATCACTACCGTTTCTTGTTTAACCGGAGAATTAGGAAACAGATGTTCGAAGGTGTAATAGCTGTTGAGTTGTATTCCTCATTTATCGAGTTCCAGACGTATAAAGCTTAAAAATGGTTTGGTTTAAAATCAGAAAAGAACCAATTCATCGTTGAGGAGAAAAGTGTATGCCAGGCAAAACAAGTTGCATCTCGGTAGCCTGAAAGTTAAGAAATAAGTTGCCTGTGTTTCAATAACCAATACACCAATACATCACTAACGTTTCATGTTTAACCGGAGAATTAGGGAAGCAGATGTTCGAAGGTGTAATAGCTGTTGAGTTTTATTTCCCAGTTATCGAGTTCCATAAGTTTAAAACTTAAAAATGGTTTGCTTTAAAATCAGAAAAGAACCAATTCACTGTTGCTGTTGAGAAACGTGTAAGGCAAAACAAGTTGCATCTCGGTAGCCTCTTTATGACGAAGTCGGCCCAAGAACTGTTCGTGAGTCTCTGAGGCCAACAAAGGTGTCACCACGTCAGGAGGATCTGCAAGATTCCTAGTCCAAACCTCACGACATGAACGACTGTAGTAAGTAAAAAAAAGCGAGGACGGACAACTTCTGACGTAAAAAAAGTTTAAAAATTAAAAATTTAATAAAACGTTTCGGTCAAAGACCTTCTTCAGTTATGACAACTTTTGAATAAAACGAAACTTAAATAAGATTTAGGCGCTAACAATTACATAATTACAAGTGACAGCTGTCAAAAAAATATAAGATTGCAAAAAAGAAGAACAAAAAGTGGTGCTAATTTAATTTGTAGACGACAAAAAAGCTAATTTAACGAAGCAAAAAAAATAACAAAACCCATAGAGGGGCCCTTAAACAATGTAAATTATAATGAGCTTCCCGGTCAAGGCCTTTGAGTTCATCTAAAACCTAAAGGCCTGACGAAATCCAAGAAAAGGGCCTTAGAACGGTTGATCATGATCATGTTATGTAACTGTTAGCGCCTAAATCTTATTTAAGTTTCGTTTTTATTTAAAAGTTGTCATAACTGAAGAAGGTCTTTGACCGAAACGTTTTATTAAATTTTTAATTTTTAAACATTTTTTACGTCAGAAGTTGTCCTTCCTCGCTTCTTTTTTACTTACTATATATATATATATATATATATATATATATATATATATATATAACAAAAAACAAAAAAACAAAATTCATCGACTCGATGAATAACAAATACATGACATTTGATTATTCATTTCAGGACAGCATCTGGAAAACTACGGCATTGACTTTAATTTGCTTAAAGTTGCGAAGACAACTCCCAAAAGTTAACTTGCGACAATCTTGCCACCTCCATTCGTTTAAATACTGTGGTTCCCATCGCATAAAGCCAGACCACTCGTTACAACTGACAACTCGCTACAAGTCCCTATCTATGAGCTGGATACCAGTCGTGGAGATATTAGCCGTCCATTACAAAGACAATTTTGATATTTGAGAGAAACTTCCTATTGCAGCTATCACTTCTGTACACAGAGAAAATGACAGTGTATGTAGATACCAAAACCGTCAAAAAGTCCACAAAAATATTGAAACTGGTGTTTTGCCATTCCAAAAAACGTAAACCATAACTTGTAGGCGAAACACAAAGTTGAACAAAGTTCTTTTCTTTTTTTTTTTTTTTTTTTTTTTGCAATTGCCACATTTAATTACATTACCTTGTTATTTGCTAATTGCGGAAAGTGCAAGCTTACAATACATCTTATTCAAAAGTGGCCGTCATTTTAGTAATCTCTAGTTTAATTGCAAATTGACCCTTTCAACCTCGTTCAACGTTAAAGAGTCCTTCGAATTTTACGTTTAAAAGCGAGGCCAAAAGGACCAATTTGCAACGAAACAAAATAATACTAAAATGACGGCCATTTTAGAACAAGGTGTATGACTTGTTTCATAGGGAGTGTCAATATTTACCTTTCTCAAATGTTTCCGACAGCAGCTGCATGAGTAGCTTTAGCAGTCACGGAGTTAAGGCGGCTTTCGATAGAAAGGATCATATTGCAGACTGCTTAGCTCTTTCACCAAGCACAAGCTTTTGGAAATAACTTAAACGTGGAAGGAAAGGTTTGATTTCCGTGAAAACATCAGAAAGAAAGAAGATCGTTGCTCAGTCTACTCGGTGTTGGTTAAATTCAAACTTAAAGAAAAGATGGAAAAAGAAGAAAGTGTAATCATAGTAAACTGTGTTGTAAACATTGTACTTGCTTTCACAGCGACCATTGGAAATGTGCTTGTGCTGCACGCAGTGTGGAAGAAACCAACGCTTCGTTCGCCCTCTATCCTATTACTATGTGGTCTGGCGTCAACAGATTTAGCTGTTGGTTTAATCGCGCAACCCGTTTTCATAGCAAGTAGCTTAATTAACTTGTACACTCGATCGGAGAGACTGAAACTGACGTTTGAAAGAGGATCTAACACCATTGCTTTCTCTCTTTGCGGAGTGTCCCTAGGGATAATTGCAGGAACCAGTCTTGACAGACTCATTGCCATTGTGAAGCCGCTGCAGTATCCCAGCATCGTTACTGTTCGAAGAATTACTTGTATTCTTCTAGCGATTTGGGCAGTTTGTGTAGTAGGAGGAACCATCCAGATTTGGGAGGAAAGAATTCGATTACCTTCAATTGCCTCTTGGATATTTATCGGGTTTTGTATCTCCGTTACATGTCACGCGACCATTTTCAAAGTTGTTCGGCGTCATCGAATAGAAATTCAGAATCAGGCTCGAGCGTTTGTGGGAGCTGATACCACCGCAAGTATGGCCAGGCGTCAAAAATCTGCCTTTAGTGCATTTATATTCTTCATTGTACTCGCGATTTGTTACTTTCCTTATCTCCTTGTTTACATAACTTATTTCGCCCGTGAAGGAAGAGAGGGTCTTCTTGGCATATATCTTGCCATCACAGTTGTCTTCATGAATTCGGCTTTAAATCCATTTTTATATGGTTGGAGAGTACCTGAGTTAAGAAATGCAATGCTACAAGTGTTTCGTGCCAAGGAAGTAAGATCCACGAATTTTGTCGTTTGACCAAGTCAAATTAACTCTTAAATGAAAGCTAGAAAAAAAAAAACAGTCTAGAACAAACACATAGCGGTTTTTAGGATTGGTGCTTGTCATGCAGGGAGTGTGTAAAATACACAAATTCAAATTAACTCAACAGTTTTAAAAGCAGCTTAATTCAATGGAGGCAACAAACTAGCTACTATGAAATGGATCATATATGAACTGCGGATATGAAATCAAGTGAAGCTATGATCCTCGCTGTTATGAACGCAATTTTTGCAATTGTGTAAAGAACTCAAAAATGACCAGCTCCCAACGTCAGCGGCTTTATAGCTCAGTTGGTTAGAGCGTCGCACATGTATCGCGAGGGCACGGGTTCAAACCCCGTCAAAGCTAAGTCCTGATTTTTTCAGGCTTCTTTACGCAATTGCAAAATTGCGTTCATAGCTGCGAGGATCATAGCTCCACTTAAACTAGCTACTACAAAGCCAGGGTGGAATTTCAACTCCAGTTGATGACTAAAGCGGGATAACTCCTTCGCCCGATCAAAGGGGAACCAAGGTTGTCCCTGTCAGGACCTTACAGAAATACAAAAGACATGCAGGAGGACCTCCAAAGACATTAACCAATTTCATTGGCAATGAAACCGACTGTCTTTCATTTCGTTTCTACTGGGCGCGTTTAACTATCCCCTATCCTTACGCACGGTCAAACGTACAAGGCTCATCGTCTTGTTTTTCGATCATGCAATTTCTTTACTAAGTAGGTTGAAATAACCATATTCAATCACTTGTCACCCACACTATTTTGTTGTTTTGGAAACGCAAGAAACGATATTATTCCATCCCTCGGATAGTAGACACGCAATGATTGATCATTTTATGGGTGGTTTAATTAGTCTTTAGTTATTCTCGTAGATATATTGTTTATTCGGATTGAAAGATTTAGATTTTAGCAATAGAGGACATTTCCTGTGTTTACAGAGCCTTATGAAAACACGAGGGAAAGTTGCGAGAATTCGAGACAGTTATGTAAACCCGAGACGTGCTCGAGGGTTTGCATAACTGCCGAAAAATTCTCCCAGCTCCCCTGAGTGTTTAGATTAGGCTATGTACACACGGAAAAAAGTCCTGTATTCCGAGTGAACTGCATTCTGGTCATTTCTTCCATTCTCTTATCGGGAGCAGAATGAATGAAATAGTATTCAGTTCATTCCGAAAATGGAATAGGTCCGCAAAAGAACACGAATACCGTCTATTCCGTGTATTCGTCTTCCGGAATCGTACCAAAAAAACGCGCCTTAAGAGTTATCGGCGAAAACTCCTTCTTATGTGTGGGTGTCATTGAAGAAAAATAGGCACACAGTGCGTACGTCCGCTTTATTCCATATTGACCACTGAGCTGCGTTTTGTCTTCCAAGAGATTCAAGTTGTCTTTGCGTAATATTTAGCCCTAATGGTACACGAGATTTTTTTTGGTATCGTAAATCATTACAGTGCCATGGTAGATTTCTTAGGTAAATAGCCCCCAGGGAAGAAACGTCGTGACTAGTAAAATACTAAACCCAGAAAGATTGAAGAAAATAAAAGAGAATCGAGAAACATTGGCTTCGAGGCTGGCATGCTTATCATTTTCAAGTTCTTTTACTACTTCTTTTTAACCTCAAGGTTAAGCATGCACTCTGAGCATCTGACAGCTTTCTGCGACAAACGTTAAGTGGAGTTTAACGCTGTCCGGCGGGGTTAGTATCTGGATGGGAGACCTCTTTGTACCAGAAATTCTAGTTTAACGCTCAAAAATGCGAACTAATCAAGGTACAGATTTAATAATTGCTAGCCTGCTTTTTGAAAACAAATATTGATGCAAAAGTAAGTAAATATTGATATATAGTTTTAATTAAGAGTTGAAGAACTTCAATGTTTTCAAGAAGTGTCGTTTGAGAATGAAATATTTTGCCATCAATGAGAAAATTTGCGACATGAAAACGACATAAATTTTGAACCGCGAATAGAAGAAGTTACTATCAGTGAAAAACACTTTCGGAGATTTTTGCTACGTTTAATTCTTCTATTGTACTTTTGGCTACACAAGTAAATCGCAAAATCGAAAGTGACATCGAATTCAGCGGGCGCCGTGATCAAGTTACCTTGCGTGTTTAATAGCGAAACAAAGGATACATCTGTGTTAAAATGATGGCAAGACACCGGGTTTTTGTTTTTGTTAGCTTAGTTTCCTTTTTTTCCTTTAACTGTTTGTGGTAGTGCACTGTAATTGCACTACCACAAAAACATGTCTCTTGTATTTTGACTCGCCCTGTGTGTGCTCGCCAAAATACAGGTAAATCGCAAAAAGGCCGGTCAGGCTTAGTTCTTGCATGCAACCATGCAAATGTAATTATTATTAAAAAGAATCGTTTAAAGAACTGTTCAAAGGGTGTGGATTGTGTGCTATAAGTTGGAGAATCACTAACCACCTTTATAAAACCAAAAACAAGGGCTGGTTTCGTGACCGTCCCGAAGCTTTTTAGGCCTTTTCAGGGTGTCAAACTTCCCACCGTATCTTACGAACGGAGATAAGTCACCAAACTGCACAATCACAATGCACAACACAATGCAAACTGCACAATGTCGTGTTCTTGGTAAACACTTTCAACATTCGAAGAAACGATCGGCACTTTTCAATCGGCATTTGATCGGAGTAAAACTTAAATTGCTTTAGCCTGCACAAAAAGGCTTATTGGGGGTTCTCAGGAGTACGAGCACGATACGCGGGACTCATGAGGGAAGGGAAGATCTCGCGCGTCACCCTCGCGCCCCAAAAACCGGCCAAAGTACCAAAATTGCATGTTTTGTGCTGAATGAAACCTTTTCCAACCCACCTTTTTTATCTTTTTCTGAAAGGAACATGACGGCTTGACTTCAGAAAGAAATTTCATTTCTTTGTATAGGGAAAGATCATTGCTGTGAACAGTTGTAAATTTTATCAATAATCCTAGAAGGCAATTGGCAACGGAAACGGAGTATTCTTTTCATGTGTACAACCATATAAATTCTGCGGCAGTTTAACTAATTTCCATATTAGTAATTTACCGTAACTGGTATACTTTATGGAGTGTTTTCACGTGACGTCACGGCGGCCATTTTGGTGTACCCAACTAATTCTCGGGGAATTGAGCTCTATTGTCATGCAAACGTTTTCTTTTGTTTCTGTGGGAGTACAGGGTTACTGATCACGTGAGTGAAAACACTCTATACACAGAATAGCCCTTTCCACGGTTAGTTTTTCTCATTTGCATTACAATGTAATCTAACGTGGATGTAAGGCAATTTCGGGTTAAAACTACAAAATATCCCGAAATTGCCTCACATACATGCTGGATTATAATGTAATGCAAACAGGAGCCCATCCTGGAGCGTGCAAATTCCATACAGCGTCTGTGAAACAGCGTTTTCACAAGTAGGTTTATTTTTAGACTAGCCCTTCCCGCGAATTAGGTCAAAAAACAAAGTCAGTTACGGTTCGGTGACCCTATGACGTCAGCTTAATTTCTTGTAATTGGTCATCGGTCTCCTGTGAGAGTCTCATTAGCGGGAAATTCAATCTAAAAATAACCTTACTTGTGAAAACGCCGTTGCACAAGTATAGTTAAGTTGCACGCTCCGGGTGATGGGCTCCTGATGCAAATGAGAAAAACTAACCGTGAAAAGGGCTATTGTCTGAAACCTGAAATACCATAATATTCTTTGTTTGTCAAACCAGTTTTTGTATACGCATTAAATTGGGTGGAAAAACAAAGAATATTATTGTAGTTTCCGTTTCGGGCAATACCAGTTTCTCTGGACTACACCACTTACGGCAATGATGATGTCACAAAATAATAATAATCGTGTTGCACGCGCGACACGCATTTTAGCACACACCTTTGCGGTACTCGGCATAACAACATCGTGAAGTCACCAAAATTTGAGGTTTTGACGACAATGTGAATCTTTCATTCTGTATCTTTACTCTGAAACCATTCGTACCTTTTTTTTTCTAGGATACTTCGCTCACATTGTAGGACGTGTAGGACGCGAAAGAGTTAGGATTGTGCAAAGTTATATTTTGAGGTGATAAACAATGAACGTAAAACGAATCATCCGTGTGGCTAAGGTGTTCGTTATATCCTCTGGAATTTGTATTTTTTGGCCCCCCAAAGGTGTGTAGCTACTTTGCATGATAATAGCAAATCCAACATGGCGGCCATAGTAAATGAGGTCTATAATACCTTGATAATACTCTTCGTTTGTCAACCCAAATTTTGAATGAGCATTGTTTATGGAATGGGCTGTGGTAGTTCTACATCTCCTCTCCCTATGATTCCTTCAATGTCACTAGATTCTTAATCAATGTAATCTGTCCCATCCTCCTCTTCAACAGCATCAGACTAACTGTCATCAGACTCCACTGGCCCCACACACTGAAAAAAATTAAATGTCAGTATTCGTATAATTCATGTAATTGCTTTACCAACCATGCTGATCTTTTTGGTAGTCCTTATTCCATTCATATGCTAATCAAAACTTATCATCAGGGTGTTATCTTGCCGACCGGGACTAAACTGAAGCCCGTGCGTCGCAAGGTACAGATACGTGATACAAGAAAACACCAGAAAGAAGCGCTATATCTTGCGTTGAATGCAGAGGACTGGAACGAGGTGTTGTCGGGAAATAATGTAGACTGTGTTTTGGATAATATGGAAAAAAAAAGATCCGGACTGTAATGGACAAGTGCATGCTACTTAAATCCGCAAGATTTTCGTCGAGGGACCCAATGTGGATGACTCCCTTAGTTAAATCTATGCTGCGTGCGAAGTCTACAATTTCTTGCAACAACGTGGAGCGCCACAAAGTGATTGACTCCCAGATATAAGAGGTAATAAGTGCTAACCGCAATAATCCTCGCCTGATTATTGGAAGTAGGGATTGGTGGAAAAATGTGGACTTGATTTCCCAGCGTCGTAACTCTGCCGATGTCAATCTCGATTCGGACTCTCTGAATGAACTTCTGCTAATAGTTACGAGCCGCCTTTGTGGAGATTCCCCAGGTAACTGAGAGGCAAGTTTGGAACATTCTCGCAAAACTAAAGGAAACCGCCATAAACCAGATGAAATACCCTATCGGTTTTGGGCGGGTCACGCCGAGCTTTTGACACCGTTCATTACTACGCATATTTGGAATTTGTTCTTGGCTACCCACTCCTGGCCGACATCCTGGAAGAGGGCTAATATCAACCCCTTAGCAAAGGTTGAGGTCCCCAAGGAGAATTCACACTACCGCGGAATCAATATTACACCAGTCATAGCCAGGGCTTTTGAGAAAGCTGTGTACCACACCCATGGGGAGCAAGCGGTAGAGGGTATCTTGAGTAAAACACAGTTTGCATATAGATAGGGGGGTAATTGTACAGATGCCTTGCTAGCTATTCAACATCATATATGTAAATTTTTAGGTGATAGTATCTGTGAAGCGGTAAGACTTTTTACTATGGATTTCAGCAAGGCCTTTGATTCTGTTGCAAAGTTGAAACAGTTACTCTTGAACCCCTATATTATAAATTGGTATCATAGTTTTTTGAGTAACAGGCAACAGCGCATTTCAGTTAATTAACAATTATTGGATGAGGTTAAGTCTGTTAGCGATAATTATCAAGGCCAATGTTTGTGTTATCTGCTGAAGCCGAAGGCTGAGGCGGATAACACAAACTGAGGCCTTGATAATTATCACTAACATGCGAAAACCGAATTCAATAATTGCTTTATTATGCATATTCCTGAGCTGAGCTCCGCCATGACAAAACTGATCGAACTACTGGTTAGTGTGTTAGGTGACGTCACTTCTGCATGCATAAAACTATTGTCTGTAGGTATGACGTCAATTCTACATATATAAAATCTATTGTCTGTAGGTATGACGTAAGAGAAACAGAGCAATCAAGAATTAGCTGCGTGCTTATAGCCAATCAAAATCGAGCTGGTGACACCAATGTATAATAATGGTCATTCTTGTGACTGGGTATGTGTCAAGAAGAGGACCACGCAAGGAAGTGTGGGGGGTCCATATTAATTTAACGTTTTCCTCAATGACCCGGAGGTTTTTATGAATGACACGCCAGTGCTTTCCAAATATGCTGACGACTCTACGATAGTGGCTCCCGTATGGAAGGATTCAGACACGTCAGTAGACCTGGTAAATCAGTTTTTCAGTTGGTGTATAAATAATAAGATGTTGTGTAATCTAAGCAAGTGTAAAGAACTGATATTTAGGAAGAAGAATAGAATACACGCCATCAGTACGCTCCCATCAATAACATTCCACAATGTGATAGCCTTGTATTGCTCGGACTGACCTTTTAGCCTAATTGTAAATTTAGCGAGCACGTTAGACTCAAGCTTATAAAAGCTAATAAGTGTCTTCACATTCTCAGAACTCTAAAAAAGGAACTCTTTAGCCAGAAGGAAATAGATCACTTGTTTAAAACCCTAGTTCTTCCCATTTTCACATAATTATGGTCTCGCTGTGTAAGGCGCTTCCGATTCTGATTTAAATGTTATACAGCGTTTTTTAGACAGGTGCCATAAGGGTCATTTTACCTCTCAAACAGTCAGCATCTTTAATCTTTTAGAACAGCAAGATAAATCCGCTTTCGAAAGAGCTATTAATAATCATTTGCTAGGTGCGATCATTCCCAATAAAAAAAATTAGTATATAATTTGCGTAGGAAAAGGTGTCATCTTCCTCAGATAAAAACGGAGAGATACAAGAAAACGTTTGTAAATAGACTTATTTTTGAATATAATTTAGACTCATATGGTAAGCACTGAAGTCGCAGATTACAAAGCGTGCGCACGAGCCCTGCTAAAGGCAACACACAAACATGCATGCATGCATAAACTTTATTCCATCTCGAATTTCAGAATAACTACAAGAGCTAATATCTTCGAGACATTAAATTTACAGCTAAAATACAAAGCATATACAGGTACATAACTAAATACACAATATTTAAAGATATATTAATTAACAAGAAAAGCCGCTGTACAAAATGCGACCATCGATTCTCTTTTAAAGCCAGGAAACTCAGTGTGGTACGGATAAAATCATGTCTCGCATTTCGCAACTTAGCTTATACGTTCGAAAAAGAACTAAGACCATATTTGGTTTTTTTAGGTTTATTGAGGGACAGAATGTAATCTCCGCGAAGATCATGCATAAGAAGCTTTTCAATGCGCTTATTGCATAGAGATGTAGAGTTTGAGTTAAGTGGTGACTTTGCTTGATAAGAAATTACGAAAGGCCATTTTTTTGCAACGAGGATAACAGCGAAAAAAAGCACTACTTTGTTGCGACTTTTCTAGAGTGAAAACTTGTTCAGAAATCAAAAGTCTACGTTAACAGCACACACCAAGGTTACTCCTTAGTAGCTGGCTAGAGATCTTCTTCTCACTACTTTTTCCTCTGGCCGCGCTTTATATCAGCCATTTGATGAGGGCCAGTCTCGTGCCTCTCAAGTTGCCTCCTTCATGGCCAAAAAATAATTCTGGGTAATTCTGCCATTCCGTGACAAGGGTAGCCCCCCGATTCTCATTTCATTGATTTTTTATAAGTGTCAGGCCACCCAGTCCTACCAGCAAAATACAGCACTGATTGAAGTTTTAAGCTTTCAAAACTTGCCCAAATTGTATCGGTTGGTGCTGGATTTCATCCACAGAAACGCCAGAGAGACAACTTCACTCGTGATCTTCCATGTTTACAACAAAGCATTTTAGGCGACCCAGTCTGCATGAAACCATCTCTCACCTCTGACGTTTTGAGCGTCAGCCCTTCGTCAGAGCGAATCGCTTCGCTCTGACTAAGGGCTAACGCTCGAAACGTTAGCTTTTAGAATCTCTGTACGGTGGCCAATTTACATTATCAACTCCGTTGATAAAACCAAATTTTTGTATACTACTTCCCCACCGACGCAGCACCACAGTTTCTTTAGAAACTACCCCCATCGTTGATTTAAGGTCTGCTTTATTTTTCAAATCGAAGAAACACTGAGTACAAACGATCGGTTCGCAACACAAAAACTTTCAATCAATTGTTTGAGACGATCATCGCCGAAAACAGCCTTAAATTTTCAAGCTTAAACGTAATGGATTTTTTTCAAGCTTTCTTTTCGCTACTATCCTAGTGGTGTTCATTGCACTTGAAGGTAATGGTTCTCGTGCAGTTCAAATACACCCGCAGTACTTTCATATTTGTATTAGAGTCATTAGAAACTAAAGTACTTTTAATAACATTGGTGTCAAATTACTTCTTATTTTGGCACGAAATTTCAGCGTTAATTAATGATTTCACACGTGAAATCACGATGTTGCCATGGCAAAATGGCGTCTTAGGAACGTGATTTGTCACCTATTATATTAATAACTAATGAAATGGTCTACTCGTGAAATTAGGGAATATTTTAACGCGTGTTTTGTTCAAAATCAAATAATTTCCCGAGCCTTTTTAGATATTCCCTAACCATTTCATTATCGACAAAAATTAAACAAAATTACAGTACGCAAAAATTAAACACGTTATGGGAAAATTTGTATTGCAGCGCAAAGGAGACAGCGACAATTATCTCTACCCAAATAGGTGACAGGTGGGCTGGAAAATGAGCGAAAAAGCGGCATCAGAACCCCCCTTGGAAGGCCTTTTAAGTATAAAACTTAAAAATAGTTTGGTTTAAAATCAGAACCAATTCACCGTTGCTGTTGAGAAAAGAGTATGCCAGGCAAAACAAGTTACATCTCGGTAGCCTGAAAGTTAAGAAATAATTTGCCTGTGTTTAAATAACCAATACACCAATATATCACTAACGTTTCTTGTTTAACCGGAGAATTAGGGAAGCAGATGTTCGAAAGTGTAATAGCTGTTGAGATTAATTTCTCAGTTATCGAGTTCCAGACGTATAAAACTTTAAAATGGTTTGCTTTAAAATCAGAAAAGAACCAATTCACTGTTGCTGTTGAGAAAAGTGTATGCCAATTTTCCATTTCTTAATTGCATGATGCTGGCCGTTGTAAACCGTGTTTTAGAAAATGTTTCAAACTGATTTAATGTACCTTTGGACTATTTTGTCAGAATTTTGACACGTCACTAACTTTATGACGAAGTCGGCCCAACAAACGTGTCGAGATTAACACCTCTCTCTCCCTTTATGTCTCTTGCTCTGCCATCCAAAGAGGCAAAAAAAGGTTTTAGTGAACTATTGAATTACGCTCTACGTGTTCCATATTAACAAAAAAAACAAAAAAAGTTATCGACTCAATTAACGACAAATACATGACATTTGAATATTCATTTCAGGACAGCCCCGAGGACAGCATCTGGAAAACTACGGCATTGACTTTAATTTGCTTAAAGACTATTCTACGAATTTGCGAAGGCAACTCCCAAAAGTTAACTTGCGACAATCTTCCCACCTCCATTCGTCATTCGTTTAAATACTGTGGTTCTCATCGCATAAAGCCAGACCAC
>NC_090889.1:37847481-37862481 GCF_036669925.1 Montipora capricornis | reverse complement strand
AAGCACTCCTGCGCAAATGACTCCAGAATTGGTGGAGTCAAATGTACGTAAAGTAGACCAATAAGTTCAATCGACAGTGCGCAACGTCGAGGGAAAGTAATCAACTAAAGGAAGACGCGTCAACAAATGGTCCTCAAGGAACTGTTTCCAAAAAAACGTAGACCTCAATTGAGCTTTTGTTAAAAGAAAAAAAAGAAAAAAATTGCATTTCTTCTACTTTTTTGTGCCTAGAACCTGATTAGACTGACTAGAATTGCTTTTTCATTATTTTAGGGGTCAGTATCGTCAGTGTCCCCGATTATCAATGCCACTCTTTAGAAAGGGAGGACAATATTTGTTGTTGTTGTGAATTTTTTAGCAGTAATACGTGTATTTTTTTTTTTGTATTTTAATACTGTTTATTTGTTTTCATATTAATTACATCTACTGCACAGAGAACCTTACGCTAAACTACATAAGTCTCATTTAATGCATACTATATTTATGACACACACACACGCACACACACCCATACACCGCTTTCCTAAGCCCCAAGAGTATCGCATTAGACTAAGAACAATACACAAGGTACAAGAATATCAGACTGGTAATACGTGTATGCTAATCTTAGTTAACCGTGCCGAAGAAAAATTAGGCGTGCACCGTGAAATCGCGAGATTTTTAACCGTGTACCGTGTTTGCTACACCCCCATTGAGACCCTCTTTGATTATCGACAAAAAATAAACAAAATTACAGTACGCAAACCTAAGCACGTTTAGGGAAAATTTGTATTGCAGCGAAAATGCGACAGCGACAATTATCTATAGCCAAATAGGCGACAGGTGGGCTGGAAAATGTTCGAAAAAGCGACATCAGAACCCCTTTTGGAAGGCCCCATAAAACTTAAAAATGCTTTCTTTAAAATCAGAAAAGAACCAATTCGCCGTTGCTGTTGAGAAAAGTGTATGCAAGGCAAAACGAGATACGTCTCGGTAGCCTGGAAGTTAAGTAATGCCTGTGTTTAAAGTAACAAATACACCAATACATCACTAACGTTTCATGTTTAACCGGAGAATTAGAAAGCAGATGTTCGAAGGTGTAATAGCTGTTGAGTTGTATTCCTCCGTTATCGAGTTCCAGACGTATAAAGCTTAAAAATAGTTTGCTTTAAAATCAGAAAAGAAGCAATTCACCATTGCTGTTGAGAAAAGTGTATGCCAGGCAAAACAAGTTGCATCTCGGTAGCCTGAAAGTTAAGAAATAATTTGTTTAACCGGAGAATTAGGGAAGCAGATGTTCGAAGGTGTAATAGCTGTTGAGTTTTATTTCCCAGTTATCGAGTTCCATAAGTATAAAACTTAAATGGTTTGCCTTAAAATCAGAAAAGAACCAATTCACCGTTGCTGTTGAGAAAAGTGTATGCCAGGCAAAACAAGTTGCATCTCGGTAGCCTCTTTATGACGAAGTCGGCCCAACAAACGTGTCGAGATTAACACCTCTCTCTTGCTCTGCCATCGAAACAGGCAAAAAAAAGTTTCAGTGAACTATTGAATTACGCTCTACGTGTTCCATATTAAAAAAAAAATCATCGACTCAATAAATGACAAACACATGAAAAAGAATAATCATTTCAGGACAGCATCTGGAAAACTACGGCATTGACTTGAATTTGCTTAAAGTTGCAAAGACAACTCCCAAAAGTCAACTTGCGACAATCATGCCACCTCCATTCGTTTAAATATTGTGGTTCCCATCGCATAAAGCCAGACCACTCGTTACAACTGACAACTCGCTATAAGTCCCTATGAGCTGGATACGTTGGTTTGAAACACGATGTTTTCGGTTTAGTAATTTCCGCGGGCTTTTGTTTCGGTAATGTTATCGTATTATTATCATTTTCTAGCTATGCGTTGTTATTTTTTAATCTACTGCGGTGAACCAGCCCTAGACTGTAATTTCCGTTAGGGAAATAGCCCAAACCGCTAAGTTTCGTACACGTGCTCTCTTGGTTACATATTTGGTAGGGTTTTCCCAGTTAGTTAGTTCTAGTGTAGACTTCACTGCGTCGACATCTACTCGGCATTGGGCCATAGATTTCTCTCTACACTCGTGGTTATCAAGTCAAGTTAGTGCGTGTGCAAATCAAAGTGAGTAATCTATTTATTGGTTTCTTAGGATAGTTTTTAGTTTTCATCGTTATTCGTTTCAGTATAGTTAAGTCCTTTTACTAGCTATAAATAGCCTTTATATCGCACTAAGTCGGTCAGTCGCCTTTATGTTCGACACTTCGTTACAGTTTTCTTTCCTCGCTAGCTAGGTTCATCTTATATCGTAATTACGTCCAAGATTAGTATCGTATAGCGTTATCCCTTTATAGTTTGTGCTAGTTCACAGCGGATTATTGCGTTTCAAGCCAGAATAGAAGTAGTACATGCTACAGAATTTACCGCATTTAACTAGTTTCGTCGTTTATATCGTTTTATCCTCTTTGCTATAAAATATATTAGTTAAGTTAGCTTCTATTTTCATTATTGTATTTCAGTTCGAACCGGCATACGACATACGGTATACTACCCTACGGCATAATCAAGAATAAGTTCAAACACGTGGTTCGATTCACACGTAGTTATATGGAACCTTGATCTCAGTATCAATAAACTCTGTTTGTATCGTTGTCAAGAATTCTTGCTGAGTTCGATTTTATGCTGCGCACTTTTCTACCAATGTATTTCCTTTGGATCTTTGGCATTCAATATTCTGTCCATGTGAATTGACATTTAGTTCGAATTTGATTTGCCGTGAAGGAATTCGAAGAATTCGCTGACAAATCTTCACGCCAATCACTCCGAAGCACATTTGCGACAAGTTCTGGCATCTGTCAGCCAACTCAACCCAAGGTTGTCGTTTTGTTGTCTACCGCAATTAATCGGATTTATCGAGGATCTTAACAATGGCTTCCGCTAATCCGCTATCATCGATCGATCAATTAAAGGCCGCCCGCAGATTGGCAGAAACTAACGTGACGGAAACGGTCAATAAACTGAATGAGTTACTCGCTGCACGTGAGTCCACCGACATTGTTCAACAGGTCCAAATGGAGTTGGACGAAGTATTGGAACAATTCAAAATTGCTCACGAGGCTTACCACAACCAAATTAAATCTCAACCGGAAAGAGAAGAATCTGAAAATTATTACGCCTCGCTCCTGGAATTAGCTTCCGAGCTCGAGAGAGAAATTGCGTCATGGTTAATGGCTCCTGACGCCCAAAGGTTGTTGACAGGTCAAAGAACCCAAATCCGCCCCGATGATTCGATAAGTAACGCCGGGTCACGCGCGTCCCTCCGTACGCGTTCTGCCGTCAGTTCAACAAGGAGTTCAGCCAGCACAAAGGCAAAATCAGCGGCGCGAAAGGCAGCGCTCGAAGCAAGAGCCGCAAATCTTTCAAGCTTGCATGAGTTGCAGTTTGAGGAGCTAAAACTTCGACAAAGGAAAGCCAAAATAGAACTTCAAGCCGAAATAGCGGAAGCCGAGGCCGAGAGAAAAGTGTATGAAGAAATCGAAGCGGAAGCGGATGATACGAGAAAATCAATTATTCGCGGCGCACGTAACACCCACCAGCCAGATCAGTCAATTAGGCCTCCGACACAGGTCACGAATGCGTCTACGCCGCGAGAAGGAGTTCCTAAAGATTCTCATAAGCCTAGTGAAACCCCGATTAATTCGCATTCCGTTGAGCCTTACAATGAAGGATATCCAGACCCGCCACGTTTACCAATCAGCCTCCAAAATGGTAGCTTCCATGAGGAATCCTTTCATCGCCTCTTGGAAAGTCAAGAACAGCAAAATCGCGCTATGCAGCAGCTCGTACAGCAGCAACAACTAGGCGTGATGTCCCTTACGTTACCCCAACCGGATATGCAGGTCTTCAGTGGAGATCCGATCGACTATTGCGATTTCGTGCGTTCCTTCGAGAATCTCGTCGAAAGAAAAACTCCAAGTCCCAGCTCCCGTCTGTACTATCTGGTACAGTACACGTCTGGACCTGTGAAAGAACTGATGAAGAGCTGTCTATCAATGCGAGAAGAGGAAGGATACCTCGAAGCAAAACGATTGCTCCGAAATCGCTATGGCCAAAACTACAAAATAGCCGCGGCGCACGTGCAGAGACTTATCGGAGGTCCAGTCATCAAAGCCGAGGATGGCCAAGCGCTCCAGCAGTTCTCAATCCAATTAACAAGCTGTGTTAATACCCTCAGACAAATCGGGTACCTCAACAAGCTGGATAACCCAGATAACCTGAAAAAGATCATCGACAGACTTCCGTACGGCATTCGTTTGAAATGGCGCGATACCGTTGACCGCATTGTCGAGAAAGAAGAAAGGGATGTGACTGTTAAGGACATTATGGAGTTCGTGACAGCAAGAGCCAGAGCCGCCACCCATCCAGTATTCGGCAAGATCTTCAACGAGAACAAGGTGCGGCCTCCGAGTGGCAAACCCCAGAGGAAACCGCCAAAGTCGGGTGGTTTCTCGACCCTTGGGGAAGTGACACTTTCAAAGGCACCTATTGAGAAGCCTAAGCCCAAGTGTCTGCTCTGCCCTTCAAATCACTGGCTTTCACGCTGCGACAAGTTCCGAAAGCAGTCGCTTGATGAGAGGAAGAGGTTTATAGACCAAAAGAAACTCTGCAGTAACTGCCTTCATCCTGGCCATTTCGTTAGGGACTGCCCAAAGGAGAGTTTCTGTAGAGTTCAAGGATGCAGTGGAAAGCATTCTACCTTCCTCCATCCAAAAGACAGCACGAACGCCTCCACGACATTAACTGTAGCAGATATTCCAAACGGGGACCAGGGCGAAACTGCTGAGCCAACGCCTGCCACTCCCAGTCCAGCTAGCAATGGCTACGTCCGGAACACTTATTCAACTTCAAGTTCTTCCGTCACTGGGCTCGCAATCGTCCCAGTCCGGGTTAAAGCCAAGGGCAAAGATAAGATGGTTCAGACATACGCGTTCCTTGATTCTGGGTCAAACACGTCCTTTTGCACCGAAGGCCTTCTGAGAAAGCTCAACCTCGAGGGAGCCAAGACAACGCTCTCGCTTACAACGTTGGAGGGCGAAAATGACCCAATCGAATGCTCCCTGGTCAGTCTGGAAGCCTTCCATCTAAGTGATAGCCTTGCGGTTCAGCTCCCGAAGGTCTACTCTAGACCAAGTCTGCCAATCCCTTCAGAGGCCATCGCCAAACAAGAGGATATTGACCGCTGGCCGTATCTAAAGGGAATCGATGTCGCACACATAGACGCCGAGATCGGTCTGTTAATCGGTAGTGACGTACCAGAAGCCTTTCAACCCAGAGAAATCCGACAAAGCGAGGATGGTGGTCCCTTCGCTACCCGAACAGTCTTAGGCTGGGTGTTCAATGGTCCATTGGGAAGACCGACAACCACCCAAGTGTCTACTGTGAACTTTCTACAAGCAAACAAAACCCTTGAAGAACGGTTTAAGGAGTTTTGCAATCAAGAATTCAACGACTCCCTGTACGAAACAAAAACGTCAATGTCGCTTAACGACCGCAAAGCTTTACATACCATGGAGGAAACGGTGAAGTTAGTCAACGGCCATTATGAAATGGCCCTACCATGGAAGTCTTTCCCACCACGCCTTCCAAACAACAGACCTTTAGCAGAACGTCGACTTAATCACCTGAAGAAGCGCCTGCTAAAGGAACCAATGGTCTATCAAAAGTACAAGACGTTCATGGACGACCTTCTGTCCAAAGACTACGCCAGGAAAGTAACAAGCCAGGAACTGGGACCTTTAAAAACCCACTGGTACCTCCCACATCACCCAGTGTTTAATCCCCAAAAGCCAGGAAAAATCAGGGTGGTGTTCGACTGCTCAGCAAAATGCCATGGGACCTCCTTAAACGACCAGCTGCTACAGGGGCCGGACCTAACCAATTCGCTCGTTGGTGTCCTCTCGAGATTCAGAGAAGAACGCATCGCCTTAATGTCGGACATCGAGGCGATGTTCCACCAAGTTAGAGTTCGCCCGAGCGATTGTGACGCCCTAAGGTTCCTGTGGTGGCCCGACGGCAACCTGGACAGCGAACCCGAAGAATATGAAATGAGAGTCCACTTGTTTGGAGGAACATCATCTCCCAGCTGCGCGAACTTCGCACTCAAGAAAACAGCCCAAGACAACGAGGCTGACTTCAACCCTGAAACCATTCAGACCGTGGAACGAAACTTCTATGTTGATGACTGCTTAAAGTCAGTTCCCACTGAAGACGCAGCTGTAACCCTCGCAGACCAGTTGCGAGAGCTCCTTACAAGAGGCGGATTCAAGCTTACCAAATGGTTGTCGAACTCGAAAAGAGTACTCGAGTCCTTGCCGGAGTCTGAAAGAGCTGCACAAGTTAAAGGGTTAGATTTCGACAAGCTGCCAGTTGAAAGAGCGTTAGGAGTGCAATGGAACGTGTCATCCGACACGTTTGGTTTCAGCATCATAGTTAAAGACAGACCTGCCACCAGGAGAGGCATACTATCCAGTGTACGACCCCCTGGGATTCGTCGCTCCATTCATTCTGAAAGCGAAACTTATCCTGCAAGACCTATGCCGTAATCAGTACGGCTGGGATGACAAGATTCCAGACGAATTCATTCATCGCTGGGAGGCATGGCTGCGGGAGCTACCCAAGCTAGAGCAGCTCACAGTTGACCGCTGTTTCAAGTCTCCAGAACTCGGTGGGATCGCCTCATGCCAGCTGCACCACTTTTCTGATGCATCAAAACAGGGATACGGAGCAGCTACCTACCTCAGAATCACGGATGCAGGTGGAAACGTCAAATGCTCGTTCGTTATGGGAAAGGCCAGACTTGCGCCAATCAAACCAGTTACAGTTCCCCGAATGGAGTTATCAGCAGCCGTCGTTGCAACAAGACTAGAGAAAATGTCTCGAGGGGAATTAAGTCTACCAATCAATCAATCATTCTTCTGGACAGACAGCACCTGTGTCCTGCGTTACCTGGAAAATCAGGACAAGCGATTTCAAACTTTCGTCGCCAATCGGGTCGCGACGATACACGACGCGTCTTCTCCATCTCAGTGGAGATACGTCAACACCCAACTCAATCCAGCCGACGATGCTTCAAGAGGCGTGTCAGCAGACTCTCTTCAACGCTGGCTGCATGGTCCAGAATTCCTTAGTCAGCCCAGCGACACATGGCCAAAAAGACCTGCTGATATGAACACTACCATTCCCGATGACGACCCAGAAGTCAAGAAAGACTCAGTTACGTATTTGAGTCAAGTTACTGCTCGAGATCACACCTCAGAAATATTCGAACGGTTCTCATCTTGGGTCCATCTCAAGAAATTCGTAGCATGGATGCTGCGCTTCAAGTCAAACTTCTCTTGTTTGAGCAAGAAACGAAAGGCAGGAGAGCCGGTCAGCATTCAGTCAACCAGCACTGCCACGCCCATCACCATAGCAGAACTGAACAACGCCGAATTTGAAATCATCAAGTACGTTCAGAGCCAATGCTTCAAGGAAGAGCAAGATATTCTCAAACGAGTAAAACCACAGGGAACCCCGACAAGAAAGAACGGGCTAAAGAAATCCAGCAACATATTCAACCTTGACCCGATCCTGATGCGAGGTCTCATCCGAGTTGGTGGTCGTCTTCAGCGAGCGCCAATCAACACCGATGCAATGCATCCAGTGGTCCTTCCAAAGAAGCATCACGTGGTCAAGCTCATTATTCAGTACTACCATCTCATTTCTGGGCATTCGGGCCTAGAATACACACTGTCGCTCACAAGAGAGAGATACTGGATAATAAACGGAAGATCTACCGTGCGAAACGTTCTCAACGACTGCTTCAGCTGCCGTAAACGTCAGGCACCACTGGCCCAACAAAAAATGGCAAACCTACCCGAGGACAGAGTAACTCCCTCGAAACCGCCATTCACCTATACAGGGGTTGACTGCTTTGGACCGTTCGAAGTCCGACGCGGAAGGACTAAGGTCAAGCGTTATGGCGTGATATTCACGTGTCTCACACTCCGCGCAGTCCATATAGAGGTGGCATCATCACTGGACACAGAGTCTTTTATCAATGCCCTGCGCAGATTTATCGCAAGAAGAGGTCAACCAGAAGAGATGCGCTCAGACAACGGCGGAAACTTCGTGAAGGGAGAACGCGAACTACGAGAGGCAGTCAACGATTGGAACCACTCACAAATTCACGAATTTCTCCTCCAACGGAATGTCAAGTGGACGTTCAACCCACCTGCTGGCTCCCACCACGGCGGAGTATGGGAGCGATGTATACGAACGGTTCGCAAGGTCATGAAAGCGCTTATGAAAGAGCAAGTGCTGGACGACGAGGGCCTCAACACCCTGCTGTGTGAAGTGGAGGCTATAATCAACGGACGACCGATCACAAAGCTGTCAGACGACCCACGTGACCTAGAACCACTGACACCAAACCACCTGCTACTACTGAGGACAGGTCCTGTAGTCCCGCCCGGGAACTTCACGAAACATGATAACTACTACACTCGCAGATGGCGTCAAGTACAGTACTTGGCAGACATATTCTGGAAACGATGGGTTCGTGAATACCTCCCGTCGCTGCAGCAGAGACAGAAATGGACCAAACAGCAGAGAAACTTTGCAGAGGACGATCTTGTTCTGATATTGGATGAAAACAAGCCCCGCAACTCCTGGCCACTCGGTCGGATCCTGGAGGTACATGCCAGTCGTAACGATGGACTTGTACGTTCCGTCAAGGTGAAGACCAGTACATCCGAGCTTGTTCGACCCATCGACAAGATTGTGCTACTGGAGGCAGCTGCTGTATCAAGCAACAGTGACTAAGAACATTATGAACACTGATAATCTATCCTTATTGGTGGATTATGGAACTCTGTTAGACGATGTAATGTAATCAATCAATTAATTAATTACTAGTAGGTATAGTTTAGTTTACCTCATGTTTCAAACCCTGCTTTCTTTCTTCTTGTAAAGGCTATCTGCAGTACCGCCTTTAAGGGGCCGGAATGTTGGTTTGAAACACGATGTTTTCGGTTTAGTAATTTCCGCGGGCTTTTGTTTCGGTAATGTTATCGTATTATTATCATTTTCTAGCTATGCGTTGTTATTTTTTAATCTACTGCGGTGAACCAGCCCTAGACTGTAATTTCCGTTAGGGAAATAGCCCAAACCGCTAAGTTTCGTACACGTGCTCTCTTGGTTACATATTTGGTAGGGTTTTCCCAGTTAGTTAGTTCTAGTGTAGACTTCACTGCGTCGACATCTACTCGGCATTGGGCCATAGATTTCTCTCTACACTCGTGGTTATCAAGTCAAGTTAGTGCGTGTGCAAATCAAAGTGAGTAATCTATTTATTGGTTTCTTAGGATAGTTTTTAGTTTTCATCGTTATTCGTTTCAGTATAGTTAAGTCCTTTTACTAGCTATAAATAGCCTTTATATCGCACTAAGTCGGTCAGTCGCCTTTATGTTCGACACTTCGTTACAGTTTTCTTTCCTCGCTAGCTAGGTTCATCTTATATCGTAATTACGTCCAAGATTAGTATCGTATAGCGTTATCCCTTTATAGTTTGTGCTAGTTCACAGCGGATTATTGCGTTTCAAGCCAGAATAGAAGTAGTACATGCTACAGAATTTACCGCATTTAACTAGTTTCGTCGTTTATATCGTTTTATCCTCTTTGCTATAAAATATATTAGTTAAGTTAGCTTCTATTTTCATTATTGTATTTCAGTTCGAACCGGCATACGACATACGGTATACTACCCTACGGCATAATCAAGAATAAGTTCAAACACGTGGTTCGATTCACACGTAGTTATATGGAACCTTGATCTCAGTATCAATAAACTCTGTTTGTATCGTTGTCAAGAATTCTTGCTGAGTTCGATTTTATGCTGCGCACTTTTCTACCAATGTTATTCGTTTGGATCTTTGGCATTCAATATTCTGTCCATGTGATTGAGACTGACCGATTGGACTTCAGAGGGTTCTTGGGTCCAGGGAAAAGTGACGTCAGAGGCTCACTATCTTAAAATTTTAGCGTATGAATGCAGAGTATAAAATATGCAAAACGTGAGTTAAAATATCTGAAAGCCTAAACTCCCGTGCTGCATATAAATTCTGCGGCGTACACACGTTTTTCAGTTCTAAACTAGTTAGCCTTTGATGTCATTTTCTCCTCGATCCAAAGAAAAATAAGAGTGATTTTTTGTTTAGTGAATAGTTTCATTACAGCAGGGGCGTGACTAGACGGGGGTCCTAGGGTGCTCAATTGACCCCATCCCCCAACCCCCATCCCTTGCAAACCAAAACAAATTTAATGACAAAAATCAGCAGACTGAGTGGATGACAAGGGTAAAAGATAATCGGCTTTCAATGTCCATTTGTGTGATTATAATTATCGTATCACACAGTGACCTTCAATTTCAAGTAATCCCAACTAAGGAAAGTCAAATTTATTTATTGTACAAGTTTTTGTAGTGACTAAAATGATACCATTGTAGTTGAAAATACTTTCGGGCTGAAGGAAAAAAAAAAAATACTTGAAATGCTTGGAATTTTGCTATGTTTTTTTTACAACATATCCAGTGGAGAATTCAGGAAAAATTGCATATCCGAATGTTCCGGGTGAAGGGGTGTGTGGACATGATTTTTATTCCTCCCAGAAACGGGCGGCTTACGGCCTTCATTCAGGACCCTCCAATAAGAAATCCTCCCTAAACAGTCCCCTGCAGTTGTTAAAAGACCGGATAACCTTATCCATTGGATAAACCACTTTATCATATCTCTCACTTGGTACGCGCACTGTGATTGGTGAATTTTTTGGGCCGTATTCTACATTACGGCCCACTGTCGGCCTTTAGTTTTCTTTCCCGCGCGCGGGATTAAGCTCAGAGGTATAATAAATATGTTAGTAACCTAGTTTTCTAGGTTCGTACTGTAAGTTACGGTTCTTGGTTTTTTTCCCGTTGATTGGGCGCTTGGGCCATAAATCAACGGGAAAAAACTTCCGTAGTCCGTAACTTGCAGTATGGACTTCGAACTCGGTTAGTAAGAGGTATATCTGACAGTTTCAGTTTGTGCAAAGACTTGATTATTTGCTCACTTAACCGTCACGGTGAATATGCACATTCTAAGCACATATAAGTAAAGGCTAGACAGTTGCTCCAAGTCGCTCTCTCGAAACTCCACTTCGATTGGGAAATTAAAGCGCGCGAAGCGAACTTGAAGTGAGGTCGGGCAGCGACCGAACGAGCCACGAAGTCGAAATTAACCCAACCACTATTCACTTAGCGGAAAAAAAAAATTGAAAGGACTTTGAGAGTCTAAGTAAAGCTTAGCCAACGTTTTGCATGGCCTGCATTTTATGATCTAGATAGTGGCTTATCCACTGGATAATGCCTTTGATGAACTAAGGCCTGATGTCATTACTTGTGTTTAAATATAAAACACGTTTTACTAACGTAAAGAATGTTTTAGTTCTCTGCTCTACTCCCAGACGTTGATGTATTCATTTTGAATTTTTTTTTTGTTCCAGCTGTCAATGATCTGTTGCAGTATTTACAACGAAAGGTGGAAGCATTGGGGTTGACGGAAGAGGATGTCCTCATGCAACTTGGCTAGGAAATACGGATTGGTGATTAATTGATTGACAGCTGTCATACGTATTAAACATGATGGTTAGATTGTACATTGAACAAAACATATATTGAGAACCCTTTTTGTGATTTACGATAAGCTCTAGTTCGTAGTTTCCTCGATGGTACGCGCATTTTGATTAGTCAGTTTAGCCAGCCATATTTCGCATTACGGCCGCTTTACCAATCTATCCTGCTTGATTCAAGTGCCAATAAATATAACGAATATTTTACTAACCTCGTTTTCTCGTGACGTATTTTACTTCACGGCTTCTTCTTGTAATCTCTTTCAGTTAAATTTCTGGTTCCCGTGCTTAGCGTTTGGGCGATGAATTGAAGTGGGAAAAGAAAAGAAACCGTGGGCCGTCCAACTCTTTTATTAAGAATGGGCGGAGGCCTGAAATGCAGGTGTGGCGTCAAGCTAGGGATTGAGAGTACCGTTCAGACTCTGTGATCTCTCACCGAGCCACCGTGTTGGATTTGAGGTGGGCGCCATTCTCCCTTTGTCTCGTTTCTCGATAATCCCGAGAGCTATTCGGGTCCGAAAAACCATTTTCGAATTTGCCATCCGCTTGTTTTGATGAGGTGGTCTTTTAACATATTTCCAAGATAACAAAACGCAAAATGATTGTGCCGTTCGGTGGACTTAAAATCTCTTCGTTCGTAAGATATTTTGGGAAGTTTCACACCCGGAAAAGGTCCGAAAAGTTTCGGGACGGTCAAGAAACCAGCCCCTGGTCCAACTTATAGCACACAGTCCACACGAGCTTCGTAAGACTAACCACGAACAATGTAGTTTCACAACGTGGTGGCTTCTCCTCTGCATAAGGCCTTTGATCAACTAAGGCCTGATTTCATTACTTGTGTTTAAATGTAAAACACATTTTAATAACGTAAAGAATGTTTTGAAAGAACTAGCTAAAAACTGATCTTCTCCTATACGTTGATGTCTTCATTTTGGATTTATTTTCTGTTCCAGTTTTCTATGATCGGTTGCAATATTTGCAACGTTGCAATATTTACAACGAACGGTTGCAATATTTACAACGAAATGTGGAAGCATTGGGGTTAACGGAACAGGATGTCCTCAACTTGGCTAGGAAATACGGATTGGTGATTGATTCATCGATGGCTGTCATACGTAATAAATATGATGGTTAGATTGTACATTGAACAAACACTGATTGGTTGCTTATGGTCGTTGCTGTGTGGTGAATTGCTTTGGAAGGAGGAGAACGAAATTGTTGGGTGTTCTGTGACTTGAGTGTCTGTATACGTAAGGCATCCGAACACAAACGTGTTCAATTTGGTCGCCGTGTAAAATGTCGCCTACTGTATTCGAATCGTCATAGATTTTTCGTCCACGCAATAACTTCATGGCCTTCCTTTCACCTTCTTTCCTCTAGCAATCGAGTGTGTAGGATCGTCTAGAAGAAAAAACTGACCCAAAAATTTAACGATTTCGTAACGCCTTCTTAATAAAGAAGCTGTTTCTGATCACTCAGCAATTTATTACTTTTGTTGCAATTTCCTTCCTAGAAAAGTTCTTTGTTTTGGGGCAAGTTGATCGATTTATGTTACTCCAGGCAAACCTTTTATTCCAATCGCTCCTTTTCAACAGTTACATGACGTTATAGGAACACAGTTCATTGGCTGATGTCACAAGCCCGTTGCGACGCAATAACCCACTTTAAGAGAAAATTAGGGGACAGAGAGGGACGCTTCCGGTCCAGCCCTTGAGATATGTCATGTCCACAAAGGTTATTTTTAGGCGAGCGGAAGTCTGTCTTCCGAGACGTCCGCATGCAGGCCAACCTCGGTCTGATGTTTGAAAGAAAAGCAAAGATTTTATGTAATGGCGGACGAAGTGGACTTAACGTTTGTCGATGAAAAAGACTTTCAGAAACGCGGAAAATGCTTTTTCTGGTCTGATAATTCCAGCTGGGAAATAATTTCTACTATTTTTGTGGACACGAATGACTCGCTGGCTGACATCAGTGAATTAAACGGAGGACGCGCGTCAGAAACGAATAGCGAAGGCGACAGTTCATGGCACGACGACAGCGATGTTAGCGATCAACAGTCGGGTGACGAACACACGGAGGAAGCCTCGACATCTTTTTTCATCAGCCTTTTACGTGCCCCGCCATTTTCTCTTTTCACTAAGAACCTGAGGGCAAGGCAAGGCTGTATGCGGACGTCTCGGAAGTTAGACTTCCGCTAGAACAAAGACTTCCGCTCGTCTAAAGATGATTTTCGTGGACATGACATATCCCGGCCAACGCCCTGAGCCTCCCTCTCTGTCCCCTCATTTTCTCTTGCCCACTTTTGATATATTAAAATTCAGTCCAAACAAAAGCCATCATCTCGAGGGTCTAGGGAATAAATATAAGGATTTTTACGAGTTTATTTCCCAGAGCCTCGAGATGATGCCTTTTGTTTAGAACTGAATTTTCATATATCGAAAGTGGGCTATTTACATAACACAATGTTGAGCTCCGACCAGGTTAGAAATTCAACTCTGGCGGGGCGCGTTACGGAGTAGAACTCGATTCTTCTTTCTGAAATGGTTTTCTATAACTTGTCTCGATAGTCCCGAAGGCCATTCGGGTCCGAAAAGCCATTTACGAATTTGCCATCCGCTTGTTTTGATGAGGTGGTCTTTTAACATATTTCCAAGATAACAAAACGCAAAATGATTGTGCCGTTTGGTGACTTAAAATCTTTTCGTTCGTAATATATTTTGGGAAGTTTCACACCCGGAAAAGGCCCGAAAAGTTTTGGGACGGTCAAGATACGAGCCCCTGGTCCAACTTATAGCACACAGTCCACACCCTTTGAACAATTCTTTAAACGATTCTTCAGTTAATATTAGTTACATTTGCATGGTTGCATGCAAGAACCAAGCCTTACTTCCCTTTTTGCAATTAGCCTGAGTGGAGTGTCGAAGCACGAAATCAGTGGGTGCATTTACATATATCTTTAGTGAGTAGTATTTTACGAGTCTCGCTCTATTTTGACGAGCCCGTACAGGGCGATTCAAAATACAAGAGACGGGTAAAAATATCGCACGCATCTACACAGTAAAATCGTCTAAGGTATTTATTATCAAGCTTTTTCGCACTATATTTCCAGCAAGTGAATTGTAAACAACCGAAAACGTGTGACAGATTTGTACGTCACAGCCAACACCTCAACTAGTAAAACTGGTTTTCTATTGTACAAATATCGTGGAGTATTTGTACTTGTTTCGTGCGTTTTCTGTACAATAACTAATACAAATGGATAATAATGTCTTTCACAGTTTATGTGTATTATGT
>NC_090889.1:37827481-37839981 GCF_036669925.1 Montipora capricornis | reverse complement strand
GTGTTTTGACGTTCGTCCACAACTATCAAGAACAAATTGTTGTTTAGAACGGATGACTCGTCAATCATAAAATCTGAAGTCGGAAGACAGAGCGTGTTCTTCGGAAATAATGACTCAATACTTGTTTGAAGCCATTTCCTTTAACAAATTCCCTTTCTTCTCGAAGGCAACTATTCATAGATAATCGTTCGGCCGAATCAGGTCTTCAGTGAGGCTGCAAGGGGGAACGATTACAACGGTCCGATGGCGTTTAATGCAGATAGCTTCAAACGCTCGTACTTCTTTTCTTTTAATGTGATGTTGCTTAACAACCTCGTTCCCAGGTTCTGGGAGTAAAAGAGAGAGAGAGAGAGAGCCTGGAAACAAGGTTGGTCGCTTAAATCTAGAATTTCCATTCTATGATTTAACGCGTTGTGCAAAAGATCGATTTGGCTTGGTCCGCCATTTTGAAAAAAGTCGAGACTGCGCAGAACGACTAGAAGTAAGTGAATCGTGGACTGTTGATGGAACCAGCCAGAGCTCTCGATCTGCGGCGCTGGCCAAAAAGATTGCAGCTCTGGGAACGATAATGCTCCCCAACGAGTTGGAATTTACGTAGACCAATCACAAAGGAGTTCTAGATTCCGGAAGTGGACTTTAAACCCTGAGAAAACTGCAAGAAGATAGGCTTCGTGTATTGGGCTGACTTCATTTCTTATCGAAGAGAAACTGGAGCGTATAAATTTCATGCTTTGGATTAGATGTTTGCGGCCCTTCACAGAATGAGTTCGGTAAAATTCGTATGGTTGAAACATTTTGCTCCCGTGTGATTCAAACCTATTTGTGGCGCTTGCTTGGGATTGATATCATATTTACATTTCTTTCCGCGCTGTTTCGTTTGAATAACCCCATGTCTTGTAGTTTTTCGGTTGAACTGATTTAAGGTCTACAAAAATTTGGTTTTATCAACGGAGTTGATAATGTAAATTGGCCACCGCACAGAGATTCTAAACCTGACGTTTCGAGCGTTAGCTCTTCGTCAGAGCGAAGCGATTCGCTCTGACGAAGGGCTAACGCTCGAAACGTTAGCTTTTAGTACGGTGGCCAATTTACATTATCAACCCCGTTGATAAAACCAAATTTTTGTATACTACTTCCCCACCGACGCAGCACCACAGTTTCTTTAGAAACTACCTCCTTCATTGATTTAAGGTCTGCAAGAAACACTGAGTACAAACGATCGGTTCGCAACACAAAAACATTCAATCAATTGTTTGAGACGATCATCGCCGAAAACAGCCTTAAATTTTCAAGCTTAAACGTAATGGATTTTTTTCAAGCTTTCTTTTCCCTACTATCCTAGTGGTGTTCATTGCGCTTGAAGGTAATGGTTCTCGTGCAGTTCAAATACACCCGCAGTACTTTCATATTTGTATTAGAGTCATTAGAAACTAAAGTAGTTTTAATAACATGGGTGTCAAATTACTCCTTATTTTGGCACGAAATTTCAGCGTTAATTTATGATTTCACATGTCAAATCACGATGTTGCCATAGCAAAATGGCGTCTTAGGAACGTGATTTGTCACCCATTATATTAATAACTAATGCAATGGTCTACTCGTGAAATTTGGGAATATTTTCACGCGTGTTTTGTTCAAAATCAAATAATTTCCCGAGCCTTTTAAGATATTCCCTAACCATTTGATTATCGACAAAAATTAAACAAAATTACAGTACGCAAAAATTAAGCACGTTATGGGAAAATTTGTATTGCAGCGAAAACGCGACAGCCACAATTATCTCTAGTCAAATAGGCGACAGATGGGCTGGAAAATGAGCGAAAAAGCGACATCAGAACCCCCCTTGGAAGGCCTCTTAAGTATAAAACTTAAAAATGGTTTGCTTTAAAATCAGAAAAGAACCAATTCACCGTTGCTGTTGAGAGAAGTGTATGCAAGGCAAAACAAGTTGCATCTCGGTAGCCTGGAAGTTAAGAAATAATTTGCCTGTGTTTAAATTAACAAATACACCAATACATCACTAACGTTTCTTGTTTAACAGGAGAATTAGGGAGCAGATGTTCGAAGGTGTAATAGCTGTTGAGCTGTATTCCTCGGTTATCGAGTTCCGTACGTATAAAGCTTAAAAATGGTTTGCTTTAAAATCAGAAAAGAACCAATTGACCGTTGCTGTTGAGAAAAGTGTATGCCAGGCAAAACAAGTTACATCTCGGTAGCCTGGAAGTTAAGAAATAATTTGCCTGTGTTTAAATAATCAATACACCAATACATCACTAAAGTTTCTTGTTTAACCGGAGAATTAGGGAAGCAGATGTTCGAAGGTGTAATAGCTGTTGAGTTTTATTTCTCAGTTATCGAGTTCCATAAGTATAAAACTTTAAAATGGTTTGCTTTAAAATCAGAAAAGAACCAATTCACTGTTGCTGTTGAGAAAAGTGTTTGCCAATTTTCCATTTCTTAATTGCATGATGCTGGCCGACTCAATTAATGACAAATACATGACATTTGAATATTCATTTCAGGACAGCCCCGAGGACAGCATCTGGAAAACTACGGCATTGACTTTATTTTGCTTAAGAGCTTCTGCCTGAGAGACCGGGGCAGACTTGGAAATGAAGGTCGGTCGATTTCGCTTAAAATTGGTACACAAAGTACTTATGTAGACTTATGTAATATGCCAAAGTTTCAGCTTCAACGACCTTTTTTTTAGCCGAGTTCTAGATATCAGCCCCTCAGGGGTCCCCAGAGGCTGATTTTCAGTGCAATTTTGGCCACTTTTAAATCTCTCTTTTAGCAACATGAAAGTAGTTTCAGTCAAAAACAAATCCATCTTTGTAAAGCCCTATCCTTAGGCTTTTATGGATGAGAACATTAGCTCATGGAAATTTTTCGCTAGCCTGTGGCTGTTATCACAACTTGGTCATATTTGAAGCATATGGGAAGCAACAGGAAATTGCCTGTTTTTCAGACCAAATATTTTCCATGCCCATGTTTTATATCTTGAGGTCTTAGTATCCCTGCAAAGTTCAGCCCTTAGTTTAGTAATATCAAGAAAAAAATACTAAGGTTGAGGCTTTTTACTAAGAAAAAAACTTACGAGAAGATGGCTAACCAGGCCACTTCCGGTTAAAGTTTCAACAAAGCGAGTCTGCAAAAATCAGCCATTTAATTTCGATTATCTTTTTTCCTTCCAAGTTATGGTTAAAAGAGACTCTGAAGTTAATTGTCACCGAAAAGACTTGCCGTTAATAAGAAATTTTTATGTGATTGTTTTAGGACCGATCAGATAGTGGTCCGACAGCGGTTATAAATTTCTTGAAAGAAGTCTTGAAAATTACGGACAATAGAGCCGCTGCGAAAACTCTTTATTTACCTAACAACACATCTCTTGCCGGTAAACCACAATGCAAAATTGCATCTTTTTCGTCCAAACTGCAACGTTAAGTTTATCTCCTTTGTTCAACTCGTTCAACGTATCACGTCTGTGGCCCGTAGTAATGAAGCGCTAATTAAATCAGGATATAAACAAGCTTTGTAGTTCCATTCAGTAGTACTATAACCCACCTGTTTGGGCTTTAATATTTTCTGAAGAAAAAAAAAACATATCGGTCTCTTTAAAAGCAACCACAACATCTGTCGTGACACTACTTGAGAATCGTTTTGAACCTTTAAGAAATTTCGAATAATTAAAGCTAATCGTCTAACACAAATTGCAGTCACTCTTCCAGTCTATTCGCAAAGTGTCTGAATAAATTCACTTATAAAAAACGCTTGCCTGGCTTCACTTTTACAGACATGCCCCTTTCCTACAATCCCTTAAAAGTGGGGTAACATTAGAAACTTTGGCCACAGCGTTAAATTGGTGGCAAGTGAGTCGTTGTAGTTTGTTGGGTATGACTGACTTGGGATTCAGTTGTTTTCTTGCAGATTCGTTTCCTTGATACTGCAGAGAATGATTATGATAGAACTTTTATGAGAACCTCAATGGCATGATTTGTTTACTGAATATTTATTCTTGCCCAGTGCCCCAGTGTAAATGGCTCACGTATGTTGTAAATGATTGATAAGGACGTCCAACACGGTCCGTTTTCGCCGCCAATCCGCTAAATTGCTAGAAGATTACTCACGGGCACTCTTTCTTTTAACGTATCTTTTAACGTGTTTTCAAGGTAACAAAAAGGAAAATGACTGTGAAGTTTGACGACTTACGTCCTCTCCGTTCTTGAGATACAAAGGGAATTGTGACACCCGAAAATGGCCCGTAAAGTTTCGGGACTTTCGAGAAACGGGCCCCAGGACCGCACGATCCAGAGTCTAGCCTGCTAACGCGCTATGCCAGTTCCTTTTTGTGTAGAATCCGAATGTCATGTGGACTTTAATCTGTCCCCCCCCCCCCCCCCTCTCTAACCCGTACCTTAAGATATTGAAAAACTTGAGAACAGATACCAATATCTTTTATCCGACAACCCTGCTTGTGCAGGAAGGTTTCTCCGGGGGGATTACAAGCCAGCTCCCCATGATGACAGCAACATCAGACGTTGCAAACAAGAGGCAAATGATATCCAGGACAAGCTTAATGCTGTCGTAACCAAGTTAGAAAAACACTGAAGACTGGCCTCAGCTGTTTACACAATTTTAATGCTGAACAACGTCATTCAATAAAGTCTCAAGTCGGTTTAAACGTTCTGAATCTTGTAGAAGACCTGGATAGGGTGATGGCTAAATATAAAGCGACATTTCCTATTGGTGCCAAATCTAAAGCATCCAAATCAAGAAAAAAGAAGTAACAGAAGAAAAAAAGGGAGAAGAAGAGGATTGCTGCCTCAGAAAGCCGTAGGACCCGAACCTGTATAATTTTTCGGTCTTTGGGAGGTGAACCCATTGATGACAACTATGAAACAGAAGTATGTGGCATTCCTCAGCTAGAAACTGTAGACCTAGAAACCCTCTCGCTGTTTAAATCAAGAACAGACCTGGCATGTCTGCGGGACCTCTTAAATGCCAAGTGTTTTATTGGCAAAGCTCACAACGTGGTTTGTGACTTCTGTGCATGACCGATTGTTTCAATCTATCATATGTTGACATTCTAAATAAGTTAAAGCATGTGTTTATGTTGATGCAATATTTAGACATTATGGATAGTCAAAGGCGTGGCATCTGTCTATTTGGAAAATGTTTATTTATTCATTATCGAATTTGTGAAATTTAATTAAGACCCCCCTCAACTTACTTGAGAAATCTAATGTAGAGCCCCCCCTCCTTTCCATTATTTTAACTTAAGGCCCCCCCTCTGGTTTTAGCCCCCCCCCCCCCTCCTGATAATTATTGCACAGTCCCTAACAAGCCGTCAGAGCTTGCTGTGACTCTTCCATTAGCGACATTAGATCGAGATGTTACGCCCTGCTAGTCAAAGTGGGCGCTGCTGGTAATAAACTGACTGCGTCACACAGAGTTGACAATTTTCCTGAAGGGAAGTTAATCCTTAACCAAGCTGGCTCGTCTGGCTTCACAAAAGATGAATTAAAGACGATTCGTGATATGTCCACGTCATCGCTGAAAATTCACCCGTTTGCGTAAATATTCAGTAAACAAATCATGCCATTGAGGTTCTCATACAAGTTCTATCATAATCATTCTCTGCAGTATCAAGGAAACGAATCTGCACGAAAAAACAACTGAATTCCAAGTCAGTCATAGCCAACAAACTACAACGACGCACTTGCCACCAATTTAACGCTGGGGCCAAAGTTTCTAATGTTACCCCACTTTTAAGGGATTGTAGGAAAGGGGCATGTCTGTAAAAGTGAAGCCAGGCAAGCGTTTTTTATAAGTGAATTTATTCAGACACTTTGCGAATAGACTGGAAGAGTGACTGCAATTTGTGTTTGACGATTAGCTTTAATTATTCGAAATTTCTTAAAGGTTCAAAACGATTCTCAAGTAGTGTCACGACAGATGTTGTGGTTGCTTTTAAAGAGACCGATATGTTTTTTTTTTCTTCAGAAAATATTAAAGCCCAAACAGGTGGGTTATAGTACTACTGAATGGAACTACAAAGCTTGTTTATATCCTGATTTAATTAGCGCTTCATTACTACGGGCCACAGACGTGATACGTTGAACGAGTTGAACAAAGGAGATAAACTTAACGTTGCAGTTTGGACGAAAAAGATGCAATTTTGCATTGTGGTTTACCGGCAAGAGATGTGTTGTTAGGTAAATAAAGAGTTTTCGCAGCGGCTCTATTGTCCGTAATTTTCAAGACTTCTTTCAAGAAATTTATAACCGCTGTCGGACCACTATCTGATCGGTCCTAAAACAATCACATAAAAATTTCTTATTAACGGCAAGTCTTTTCGGTGACAATTAACTTCAGAGTCTCTTTTAACCATAACTTGGAAGGAAAAAAGATAATCGAAATTAAATGGCTGATTTTTGCAGACTCGCTTTGTTGAAACTTTAACCGGAAGTGGCCTGGTTAGCCATCTTCTCGTAAGTTTTTTTCTTAGTAAAAAGCCTCAACCTTAGTATTTTTTTCTTGATATTACTAAACTAAGGGCTGAACTTTGCAGGGATACTAAGACCTCAAGATATAAAACATGGGCATGGAAAATATTTGGTCTGAAATACAGGCCATTTCCGGTTGCTTCCCATATACTTCAAATATGACCAAGTTGTGATAACAGCCACAGGCTAGCGAAAAATTTCCATGAGCTAATGTTCTCATCCATAAAAGCCTAAGGATAGGGCTTTACAAAGATAGTTTTGTTTTTGACTGAAACTAATTTCATGTTGCTAAAAGAGAGATTTAAAAGTGGCCAAGATTGCACTGAAAATCAGCCTCTGGGGACCCCTGAGGGGCTAATATCCAGAACTCGGCTAAAAAAAAGTCGTTGAAGCTGAAACTTTGGCATATTACATAAGTCGACATAAGTGCTTTGTGTACCAATTTTAAGCGAAATCGGCCGACCTTCATTTCCAAGTCCGCCCCGGTCTCTCAGGCAGAAGCTCTTAAAGACTATTCTACGAATTTGCAAATACAACTCCCAAAAGTTAACTTGCGACAATCTTCCCACCTCCATTTGTTTAAATACTGTGGTTCTCATCGCATAAAACCAGACCACTCGTTACAACTGACAACTCGCTACAAGTCCCTATGAGCTGGATACCAGCCGACGAGATATTAGCTGTCCACTACATTGACAATTGTGATATTTGAGCGAAACTTCCTATTGCAGCTATCACTTCCGTACACGCAGAAAATGACAGTGTATTTAGATACCAAAACCGTAAAAAAATCCACAGAAATATTGAAACTGGTTGTTTGCCATTCCAAAAAACGTAATTCATAACTTTCAGGCAAAACACAAAGTTGAAGAGAAGTAAGCCCGTGGTTATATCTTTTGTTTTGTTTTCTTTTCGTTTCTTTTTTTTTTTTTCAAATACAATTTTATGCCACATTTAATTACATTAACTTGGTATGTGCCAATTGCGGAAAGTGCAAGCTTACAATACATCTTATTCAAAAGTGGCCGTCATTTTAGTATTCTCTAGTTTAATTGCAAATTGACCCTTTCGACCCCGTTCAACGTTAAACAGTCTCTCGAATTTTACGTTTAAAAGCGAGGCCAAAAGGACCAATTTGCAACGAAACAAAATAATACTAAAATGACGGCCATTTTGGAACAAGGTGTATGACTTGTTTCCCAGGGAGTGTCAATATTTATCTTTCTCAATTTTTTCCGACAGCAGCTGCATGAGTAGCTTTAGCAGTCACGGAGTTAAGGCGGCTTTCGATAGAAAGGATCATATTGCAGACTGCTTAGCTCTTTCACCAAGCACAAGCTTTTGAAAATAACTTGAACGTGGAAGGAAAGGTTTGATTTCCGTGAAAAGATCAGAAAGAAAGAAGATCATTGCTGAGACTACTCGGTGTTGGTTAAATTCAGACTTGAACAAAAGATGGAAAAAGAAGAAAGTGTAATCATGTTAGTAAACTGTGTTGTAAACATTGTACTTGCTTTCACAGCGACCATTGGAAACGTGCTTGTGCTGTACGCAGTGTGGAAGAAGCCGACGCTTCGTTCGCCCTCTATCCTATTACTATGTGGTCTCGCGTCAACTGATTTAGCTGTTGGTTTGATCGCGCAACCTCTTTTTATAGCACGTGGCTTAATTAACTTGTACTCTCGATCGGAGAGACTGAAAGTAACGTTTGAAAGAGGATTTAAGACCATTGCTTTCTCTCTTTGCGGAGTGTCCCTAAGCATAATTGCAGGAACCAGTCTTGACAGACTCATTGCCATTCTGAAGCCGCTGCAGTATCCCAGCATCGTTACTGTTCGGAGAGTTACTTGTATTCTTATAGCGATTTGGGCAGTTTGTGTAGTAGCAGGTACCATCCAGATTTGGGAGGAAATAATTCTATTACCTTTAATTGCCTCTTGGATATTTATCGGGTTTTGTATCTCCGTTACATGTCACGCGACCATTTTCAAAATTGTTCGGCGTCATCGAATAGAAATTCAGATTCAGGCTCGAGCGTTTGAGGGAGCTGATGCCACCGCAAGAATGGCCAGCCTTCAAAAATCTGCCTTTAGTGCATTTATATTCTTCATTGTGCTCGCGATCTGTTACTTTCCTTATCTCCTTGTTTACATAATTTATTTCGCCCGTGAAAGAAGAGTGAGTCTTCTTGGCAGGTCTCTTGCCACCACAGTTGTCTTCATGAACTCGGCTTTAAATCCATTTTTATATGGTTGGAGAGTACCTCAGTTAAGAAATGCAATGCTACAAGTGTTTCGTGCCAAGGAAGTAAGATCCACGAATTCTGTCGTTTGACCAAGTCAAACTAACTCGTAAATAAAAACTAATACGACAGTTAAAACAGTCTAGAAGAAACACATAGCGGTTTTTAGGATTGGCGCTTGTCATGCAGGGAGTGTGTAAAATACAAAAATTCAAATTAACTCAACAGCGTTAAAAGCAGCTTAATTAAATGGAGGCAACAAACTAGCTACTATGAAATGGTATATGAAATGGATCATATATGAACTGCGGATATGAATTCAAGAGAAGGTATGATCCTCGCAGTTATGAACGCAGTCTTAAAGAAGCCTGAAAAATTCAGGACTTCAACGGGGTTTGAACTCGTGACCTCGCAATACCGGTGCGACTCTCTAACCAACTGAGTTACGAAGCCACTGACGTTGGGAGCTGGTCATTTGTGAGTTCCAATGTTCCCGTGAGGAATGAATCAACGATGAAATGGTATATGAAATGGAACATATATAAACTGCGCATATGAAATCAAGTGAAGCTATGATCCTCGCAGTTATGAACGCAATTTTTGCATTGCGTAAAGAAGCCTGAAAAATTCAGGACTTCAACGGGGTTTGAGCCCGTGACCTCACAAATGACCAGCTCCCAACGTCAGTGGCTTCATAGCTCAGTTGGTTAGAGCGTCGCACCGTTATCGCGAGGTCAAAGGTTCAAACCCCGTTGAAGTTCTGAATTTTTCAGGCTTCTTTACGCAATTGCAAAAATTGCGTTCATAACTGCGAGGATCATAGCTTCACTTAAATTAGGTACTACAAAGCCACGTGGAATTTTATTGTAGACTACGGAAGACAACTCCAGTTGATGACAAAAGCGGGATAATATCCTACCCCCGATCGAACGGGACCAAGGTTGTCCCTGTCAGGACCATACAGGAATACAAAAGACACGCAGGAGGACCTTCAAAGACATTAACCAATTTCATTCGCAATGAAACCAACTGTCCTTCATTTCGTTTCTATTGGGCGCGTTTAACTATCCTTACGCACAGTTCAAACGTACAAGGCTCATCGTCTTGTTTTTCGATCATGCAATTTCTTTAACAAGTAGGTTGAAATAATCACTTATTCAATCACTCGTCACCCACACTATTTTGTTGTTTTGGAAACGAGATGTCGAAAAAACGCAGGAAACGATATTATTCCATCCCTCGAATAGTAGACACGCAATGATTGATCATTTTATAGGGGGTTTAATTAGTCTTTACTTATTTTTGTAGATATATTGTTTAAACGGATTGCAAGATGTAGATTTTAGCAATAGAGGACCGTTTCCGTGTTTACATAGCCTCATCAAAACACGAGGGGGAGTTGCGAGAATTTTTACTAGAATTCGAGAAAGTTACGTGCTCGAGGGTTTTCATAACTGCCGAAAATATCTCCCAGCCCCCTCGAGTGTTTATGTAAAAAAAAAAGTCCTGTATTCCGAGTGAACCGCATTCTGGTCATTTCTTCCATTCTCTTATCGGGAGCAGAATGAATGAAATAGTATTCAGTTCATTCCGAAAATGGAATAGGTCCGCAAAAGAACACGAATACCGTCTATTCCGTGTATTCGTCTTCCGGAATCGTACCAAAAAAATGCGCCTTAAGAGTTATCGGCGAAAACTCGTCCTTGTGTCTGAAGGCCAAATGTGTGCGTGTCATTGAAGAAAAATAGGCACGCAGTGCGTACGTCCGCTTTATTCCATATTGCCCACTGAGCTGCGTTTTGTCTTCCAAGAGATTCAAGTTGTCTTTGCGTAATATTTAGCCCTAATAGTACACGATATTTTTTTGGTATCATAAATCATTATAGTGCCATGGTAGATTTCTTAGGTAAATAGCCCCCAGAGAAGACATGTGGTGACTAGTAAAATACTAAACCCAGAAAGATTGAAGTAAATAAAAGAGAATCGAGAAACATTGGCTTCGAGGCTGGCATGCTCATCATTTTCAACTTCTTTTACTACTTCTTTTTAACCTCAAGGTTAAGCGTGCACTGTGAGCATCTGACAGCTTTCTGAGACAAACGTTAAGTGGAGTTTAACGCTGTCCGGCGGGGTTAGTATCTGCATGGCAGACGCTCAAAAATGCGAACTAAGCAAGGTACAGATTTAATAAGTGCTAGCCTGCTTTTTGAAAAACAAATATTGATGCAAAAGTAAGTAAATATTGATATACAGTTTTAATTAAGAGCAGAAGAAGGTTTTGAAGAAGTGTCGTTTGAGAATGAAATATTTTGCCATCAATAACAAAATTTGCGACATGAGAGCGACATAAATTTTGAACCGCGAATAGAAGAAGTTACTATCAGTGAAAAACACTTTCGGAGATTTTTGCTACGTTTAATTCTTCTATTGTACTTTTGGCTACACAAGTAAATCGCAAAATCGAAAGTGACATCGAATTCAGCGCGCGTCGTGATCAAGTTACCTTCCGTGTTTAATAGCGAAACAAAGGATACATCTGTGTTAAAATGATGGCAAGACACCGGGTTTTTGTTTTTGTTAGCTTAGTTTCCTTTTTTTCTTTTAACTGTTTGTGGTAGTGCACTGTAATTGCACTACCACAAAAACCTGTCTCTTGTATTTTGACTCGCCTTGTACGGGCTTGCTAAAATACAGGTAAATCGCAAAAAGGCCGGTCAGGCTTGGTTCTTGCATGCAACCATGCAAATGTAATTAATTATTATTAAAAAGACTCGTTTAAAGAACTGTTCAAAGGGTGTGGATTGTGTGCCATTAGTTGGAGAGTCACTAACCACCTTTATAAAACCAAAAACAATGGCTGGTTTCGTGACCATCCCGAAGCCTTTTAGGCCTTTTCAGGGTGTCAAACTTCCCACCGTATCTTACGAACGGAGATAAGTCACCAAACTGTACAATCACAATGCACAACACAATGCAATCTGCACAATGTCGTGTTCTTGGTAAACACTTTCAACATTCGAAGAAACGATCGGCACTTTTCAATCGGCATTTGATCGGAGTAAAACTTAAATTGCTTTAGCCTGCACAAAAAGGCTTATTGGGGGTTCTCAGGAGTACGTGCACGATACGCGGGACTCATGAGGGAAGGGAAGATCTCGCGCGTCACTCTCACGCCCCAAAAACCGGCCAAAGTACCAACATTGCATGTTTTGTGCTGGAGATGAAACTTTTTCCAACCCACCTTTTTTATCTTTTTCTGAAAGGAACATGACGGTTTGACTTCAGAAAGAAATTTCATTTCTTTGTATACGGAAAGATCATTGCTGTGAACAGTTGTAAATTTTATCAATAATTCTAGAAGGCAATTGGCAAGGGAAACGGAGTATTCTTTTCACATGTAGAACCATATAAATTCTGCAGCAGTTTAACTTATTTCCATATTAGTAATTTACCGTAACTGGTATACTTTATGGAATGTTTTCATGTGACGTCACGGCGGCCATTTTGGTGTACCCAACTTATCCTCGGGGAATTGAGCTCTATTGTCATGCAAACGTTTTCTTTTGTTTCTGTGGGAGAACAGAGTTACTGATCACGTGAGTGAAAACACTATGCACAGAATTGTCTGAAATTTCGGGTTAAAACTACAAAATATCCCGAAATTGCCTCACATACATGCTAGATTATATTGTAATGCAAATGAGAAAAACTAACCGTGAAAAGGGCTATTCTCTGAAACCTGAAATACCATA
>NC_090889.1:37812481-37822481 GCF_036669925.1 Montipora capricornis | reverse complement strand
CTTCATCACATGCAAAATCACAAGCTAAGTAAATTTTTGGACATATGTTACAAAGAGCTTCAGAAAGTAAACAGTATTTAACAATCATTTTTAATAAACTTTAAAGAAGGAAAGCATCTGTACCTGTTCTCCACTGCAACACTCAGGTGTACTGAGTGTACATCATTCTTTAACTAGAAGTCAAAGTGGTGTGCAAAATTACAAAAAGAGGAAATAAAACCTGTTAGATTTGGTCCCTTTCATTTCAAAAGTTAATAAAAGCTCAGTGACTTACCCTGATTGACTTTTGCTATATGATCCAAAATTTGAAACTTAAAAAAGGAAACATTTTTAATTATCTTAAGCTTATTATAGTTCTTTTTTTTTTTCAAAATGATTCCATCTTAGGATCAACCTTGTCACAGTCTTAAGGCTGATGCATATGAGGGGTTTTGCTCCTGGAGCCCACTCCAAGGTCATTTTGTATAACCAGCACAATTTACAGGGGAGTACAGTCAAGGTTGCATAATTTGCTACGTGGAAACTCTGCTTCCAAGGATGAACTTTACCCATGTAATCATTGGTACAAATGAGGGAGCTTTAGTCACTGAGGCATAACCTGGGAGCTGAACCCATCATACATACATACATACAAGATTGAGGGTAATTATATTCCCCTTTGACCCACAGTATTTAGTAGTCTACTGTGAATTTAAGTCATTTTAGGATCATTTTTGTGGGTTTTGTATCCTATAGGATCATATCCATCATATTCTAGCTTTTGTTGATTATAAACGACACATTACCTGAATCACTCCCAGGCAGATCAGGTAAAGTTGGGTTATGACATCACTCCATTCTTTCATCTATAAAGATAACACATACAACACAGTACTAATTAGTCATCATTGCTAATATTGGGCACCAGATACTAGCTAAGCGATCGTAAATTGCGTACAACAATGATTTCAATGTTCAAAGACAACATTTGAAGAATTTTGAAGGGGTAACGTTCCCAAAGTTGCGCCATACTTAATAGTTTCAAATCTCTTGTGGAAAAAAAAGAATATTTTGCGCGATGTTCGTTTGAACACGATACATTATATAAATTCAGCCGTGAGCAAGCTAAGAAAGTAATTTACCGTTAATGGAAAAGACCATAAACCGTATTTTCTTTAGTTTGAGCAACCCGGCCCATTACTCTAGCCTCCATTCAGATCATTACCCGCCTGAAAAAAACGTGCAGGGCTTTATTTTGAGCGTGTTTGACAGGTTTCCCGTAGTTTTCAAACAGCGTTATCATTTGATTACGCTGACGGAAACAAAAGTTTCGTGTAACGTAAAATCGACGGAAACTTAAAAAAAGTGGTCCGGTTCCATGGCTTCCGTTAAGACGGAATCATGAAAAGCAGTCATGTATCTGCCGACGGAAAGATATGACGTACGTAGTGTTTCCGCCTCGTCTTAGCATATTTCCGTTTCGTTTCCATTTGCGGAATGAAGTAATTTCGTCCTGTGGAATTTCTAGATGACGAACTAGCCACAGCCCCATTGGCACATGGAAAAGCAGAGGATCATACCGTAGAGAACGAGCAAGATGATCTCATTTCATGTACTATGTAAGTACGCCGTTAGTATACCTTGGCTATTGCAATTGCAAGCGTCTCTGAGAGGGAAGGGGAGGAAGGGAAGCCTGGGCGCGAGTATGGGCGCGAGTATAATCTAGAACAGGGAATTGTTTCTGTAACTTTAGATTTAGAATTGACGTAAGAATTGCCGTTCTCAACTCATAATAATAATATTTGAAACATTTCCAACAAGCTGTGAGTTGCAAATCATATCGATTTGTTTTTGTCTTTGCTTTTCATATTTTGGTGATGTACTTTTAGTATTCTAACAGATGCGTAGAGACTGCCCATCTACTGGCGGAAAAGCTGAACAAACTGATCAAGGAAGGGAAGATACCTGAACAATGCCTCTTTTACAAATTTAATATTTCTTGATGACACAGCATCATTTGCGATGATTGACTCCAGCAAAGCTTCGGACTTTCAATGGAATCTTGACGTATGTGAGTTTTTTGAAACAATCAAATATCGTGGTGGGCAGGGAACGAGAAACTTTAAAAGAGGACCGGGGTTTCATGGTACAGGTCGCGGGGGAAAGAAAGAATTTACGTCATTTTCAGACTTTGTCACAAGTGCTGAAGTTACTTTTATGACGTCTGTAGATAACTCTGCAACTATGCCAGTAGGGGTCCACTATCATCCAAAATCCCTTACAGGAGAAGAGATGTTATCACAGATTTTTGAGATGCCAAAAACTGTGCAAGTGTGTGAGCGCTGTTTAACAAAACAGTCTTCGAACAATCATATTGTTACTCATGAAACTGCTAAGTGTAACAGTACGTGTGCAACATGTCTTGACCTTAAATCGGTTTGTGAACATTGCAAAGTAAAGGGCCATGTTTCCTATGTACCAGCTTTAAGATGCTGTGATTCGTGCCTCGAAAATACGGGTCAATGCAAAAAAGTCGCCGTGCTTGCTGTTGTAAGTGACTGCGAAGAGTGCAACAAGCAGGCCCTGCTGCAAATTCAGGAGATGTCAGAAAGCAACACCCTTCCACCCGAGCTCCTTCTCCTGGTCCCTCCCCTGATGTTGTACATGTTGGCAAGACAATTGCAATGAAATGCAACTGGAGTAACTGGTTTGTTAATCTTGACGGTTAAATGTCAAACCTTGTTCTTATCCGCACTGTAAGAGATTCTAGAGACGTTTGTGTCCGGAAGTATTTTAGGAAACCATTAACATTAGAAAGCGTTCATAACAAGGATAGGATGGCAATCGACCCTATCATTCGTTTAAGAAGACCGGAGGTAATCGAGGTGTTGAGAAAGGTAGAGCTAGTTGTGCACACCATAGTACCTGAAAAGTACAGATTTTGAGCTACAAACCAGCAAGGCGTTTGCAAGCATCCTGTCGCTCTGTCTCCAGGTCATATCGGTAACATTCTCACCATTATTTACCGTAACGATTTCTCTTCTTTGTCCTCGCGTTTGTTGAAAATCAGGCTTCACCAGCCTGCCGAGGTATCGAAGTTACAAACTGGGAAGCGTGATGCAAGGGACGTATGCTTTCGTAACGGAGTAGTGTATGTAGCAGAGCGTGGAACAGGATGTGTAGGATATTGTGACCTCGAGGGGAACGTTAAACTTAAGCCTAGCTCATTACGCTTGCGTGCGGACCTGGAGAAAGCACTTCTCAGATACAATTTGTCAACGAATGGAACTGTTCCGATGTTACGTGAGCGCCTCTCTGTGCATTTGCAAAAGTTAGAATCGAAAGTGAGAAAGAACGTGGTACACATTGTCAACATGCAACTGTCAAAACCTTCGGCCCTGTGTATGGCTAGCGATGATGTGCTATTGGTAGCCGATGATGGGCTACGAGTCATACATGAAGTTTCGCTCGAAAGAGATGGTGTAACAATCAGGGGCAAGTCAATGAGAACACTTTCAAATTACCCTACACATATCGAAAGTGTGGAATCCATGACAATCTTGGAATCAAACGTATACTTTGCAGGATCAAAGAACGACTAATGTCAAGGAGGTCTATATTCTGTTACAAGTACAAGGAAAGGTTATGTTTATACAAACGTTGGCCGTGTAGCACTTATATTTTAAACAGAGTTAACTGAAGAGTTTTTTAGTGTAACGTGAAGTGCTAGATTTCTATCCCATATGAACCATGTGAGCGTTAGCCCTACTGATGGATATTCTGTTAGCATGGAAAACACCCTGATGGAATGTGCTATCCAGAATGGTGATCAAAGTTGCAAGGAGATCAAGAGGGTATCCAAATTTAATGAGCTGCTAGTCTTCACAGACATCGGGGCTCGTGATGTGAAGTCATTTAACCCGAACACCAACGAAGTTGTACATCTTGCTGGCGACGGATGTGATGCACAGAATGATGGTACTGGACGATGCTGTAGTTTTATTCAAGCTCATAGTATTTGATGCATTTTGAACACTATATTTGTTACAGACGCAGCAGCAGGAAAAAAAAAAACTAGTAGTTGGCATAAGCGGAACTTTGTCATGCCCCATCATTTGGGGCTTATTTATGACAGTTTTGGAATTACGTGTAAAGGAAGCACTCATGCGCAAATGACTCCAGAATTGATGGTGTCGAATGTACGTAAAGTACACCACTACGTTCAATCGACAGTGCGCAGCGTCAACGAAAGTAATCACTTAAAGGAAGATGCGTCGACAAATTGTCCTCAAGGAACTGTTTCCATAAAAACGCAGACCTCAATCGAGCTTTTGTTTAAAGGTATGACCAATATTATGATAAATCTCGAAAAAATAAATCCAGAATTCAAGTACAACGTGGTTTTTAAAACATTGTTTAATATCATGGGTGACAAATTACTCCTTAATTTAGGCGCAAAATTTCAGCGTTAATTTATAATTTCACAAATTACAAAATTGCCATGGTAACATCTCTTGTATCTCGATCAGAGCCAAGATGGCGTCTAGATTTAAGACAGTGACCATTGAAGAAGTTGCGAAATTAAAATAAGCGGCAGAAAGTTTAAATGCATGAAAGAGCACAATTAACTGCGTGAGAGTTTTTGAGAAGTGGTGTGACGAAAATAGCCTTGAGAAAAACCTGGAGATGAGTCTTCCCGAGCAGTTGGATAAAGCACTCGAGTGATTTTACAATTACGGTTGTGAGCGTAATTTGTCACCCACGACATTACAAGATAATTAAATGGTTTTCTGTGAAATTAGGAAATAATTTCACTTTCTTTTCGTCAAAATTCTGCGACGCAATAATCCACTTCAAGAGAAAATTAGGGGACAGAGAGGGAGGCTCCCGGTCCAGCCCTTGAGATATGTCATGTGCACGAAAGTTTTTTTTAGGCGAGCGGAAGTCTGTCTTCCGAGACGTCCGCATGCAGGCCAACCTCGGTCTGATGTTTGAAAGAAAAGCAAAGATTTTATGTAATGGCGGACGAAGTGGACTTAACGTTTGTCGATGAAAAAGACTTTCAGAAACGCGGAAAATGCTTTTTCTGGTCTGATAATTCCAGCTGGGAAATAATTTCTTCTATTTTTGTGGACACGAATGACTGGCTGGCTGACATCAGTGAATTAAACGGAGGACGCGAGTCAGAAACGAATAGCGAAGGCGACAGTTCATGGCACGACGACAGCGATGTTAGCGATCAACAGTTGGATGACGATCACACCGAGGAAGCCTCGACATCTTTTTTCATCAGCCTTCCACGTGCCCCGCCATTTTCTCTTTTCACTAAGAACCTGAGGGCAAGGCAAGACTGTATGCGGACGTCTTGGAATATAGACTTCCGCTAGAACAAAGACTTCTGCTCGTCTAAAAATAACTTTCGTGGACATGACATATCCCGGCCAACGCCCTGAGCCTCTCTCTGTCCCCTCATTTTCTCTTGCCCACTTTTGATATTTTAAAATTCAGTCCAAACAAAAGCCATCATCTCGAGGGTCTAGGGAATAAATATAAGGATTTTTACGAGTTTATTTCCCAGAGCCTCGAGATGATGCCTTTTGTTTAGAACTGAATTTTCATATATCGCAAGTGGGCTATTTACATAACACAATGTTGAGCTCCGACCAGGTTAGAAATTCAACTCTGGCGGGGCGCGTTACGGAGTAGAACTCGATTCTTCTTTCTGAAATGGTTTTCTATAACTTGTCTCGATAGTCCCGAAAGCCATTCGGGTCCGAAAAGCCATTTACGAATTTGCCATCCAATTGTTTTAAAGAGGTGGTCTTTTAACATATTTCCAAGTTAAACTTAAAATCTCTTCGTTCGTAAGATATTTTGGGAAGTTTCACACCCGGAAAAGGCCCGAAAAGTTTCGGGACGGTCAAGATACGAGCCCCTGGTCCAACTTATAGCACACAGTCCACACCCTTTGAACAATTCTTTACACGATTCTTCAGTTAATATTAGTTACATTTGCATGGTTGCATGCAAGAACCAAGCCTGACTTCCCTTTTTGCAATTTGCCTGAGTGGAGTGTCGAATCACGAAAGTCAGTGGTTGCATTTACATATATCTTTAGTGAGTAGTATCGTGGGATATTTTTACGAGTCTCGCTGTATTTTGACGAGCCCGTACAGGGTGATTCAAAATACAAGAGACGGGTAAAAATATCGCACGTATCTACAAAGTAAAATCGTCTAAGGTATTTATTATCACGCTTTTTTGCACTATATTTCTAGCAAGTGAATTGTAAACAACCGAGAACGTGTGACAGATTTGTACGTCACAGCCAACACCTCAACTAGTCAAACCGGTTTTCTATTGTACAAATATCGTGGAGTATTTGTACTTGTTTCGTGCGTTTTCTGTACAATAACTAGTACAAATGGATAATAATGTCTTTCCCGGTTTATGTGTATTATGTCGACAAAAGATGAAAGAGAACATCCACTCCAACAAATAAGTAACGTTAAATCAAGGGAAACACTATTTACAGTAAATGTTGTTTGAACGTTTTTCAAAGAAAGCGTTTATTTGTATCTGAAAAAAAAAAAAAAGAAAAAGGTTTTTCAGAACCGGTGATTTTTGTTTTCAAATTTCGACGTGTCACGATTGCCTATTGTTGTAACACAAATCCTCCTTGTGCCAAAACAGTAGGGCAAGCTGTTGCATTATCCATAATTTTTCAACAACCCCAAGATAAGTTGAACGTTTGACATAGGCACGTAGTATTAGAATAAACGTAGAATAGGAATGTAGAATAAATAGATAAAGAAATGTATCCAGCGATGAATAGTTTAACGTCAAGTGGACGTTGCCGATACGTGAGTTCTGTGTTGTTCGAATTCGTGTTTCTTTGACAGTCAGTGGAGTCATGACAATCCACTAGTCTTGAGTTGTCATCACTCTCACCCTTCCCTCCTTATTCCACACTTGCTTCTGACAACTTTCTAAATCGTTAGCGGATAAATTAAGTGTCCTTATACGTACGAATGACCGTGTATTTCGATCGGTTTTTGTGGTAGTGCACTGTAAGTGAACTACCATAAACATTTAAAATAAAAAAAATAAATTAAATTTAGAAAAACAATAACCCCGCTGTCTTGCCATCATTTTGACACAGATGTATCCTTTGTTTCGCGAGTAAACACGTAAGGTAATATGATCACGGCGCCCGCTGAATTCGATGTGACTTTCGATTTTACGATTTACTTGTGAAGCCAGAAGTACAATAGAAAAATTGAACATGGCAAAAATCCCCGAAAATGTTCTCCCCTGATAGTAACTTTTCATATTCGCGATTCAATTTTTTTTTTTTTTCATGTCACAAATTTTGTTGCTGATGGCTAATATTTCATTCTTGATGGACACTTCCTGAAAACTTCCTTCTGTTCTTCCTTAAAACTGTATATCAATATTTACTTACTTTTGCATCAATATTTGTTTTCCAAAAGCAGGCTAACAATTATTAAAGCTATACCTTGAGTAGTTAGCATTTTTTTCCCTAGAATTTCTGGCACAAAGAGGTCTCCCATCCAGGTACTAACCCCGCCGGACAGGGTTTAACTTCAGTGAAATTTTGTCTTAGAAAGCTCCCAGACGCTTAGAGTGCACACTTAACCTTGAGGCGAAAATAAGTTCTAAAGGAACTTGAAAATGATTAACATGTCTGCCTCCAAGTCAATGTTTTCGATATTCCATTTTATTTTCTTCAATCGTTCTGGGTTGAGTATTTTCCTAGTCACCACTTCTCAAGGGGCTATTTACCTAAGGCATCTACCATGGCACTATTATAATTTACCAAACCAAAAAAAAATCGTGTACTATTAGGGCTACATATTACGCAAAGACAACTTGAATGTCTTGGAAGACAAAACGCAGCTCAGTGGACAATGTGGCATAAAGTGCTGTGTTACTGCTCTACCACATATACGCATTGCGTGTCTATTTTTCATCAATGACACCCAAACATTCGCCCTCTGCATATAAGAACGAGTCCTCGCCGGTAACTCTTAAGGCGTGTTCTTTTGGTGCGATTCCGGAAGAGGAATACACGGAGTAGACGGTATTCGTGTTCTTTTGGAACCTATTCCGCTTTTGGAATCGTGTCATTGATGAAAAAAAGGCACGCAATGCGTACGTGTGGTAGAGCAGTAACACAGCGCTTTATTCCACATTGTCCATTGGGCTGCTCTCGATAACACAATGAACGGAATGACCGGAATACGATTTACTCGGAATAGAGGACTTTTTTCCCTTGTATATATAGTCTCATCTAAACACCCGGGGGAGCTGGAAGAATTCTCGGCAGTTATGAAAACCCTTGACCACGTCTCGGGTTTACATAACTGTCTCGAATTCTCGCAACTCCCCCTCGTGTTTTGATGAGGCTACGTAAAAACGAAAGAAGTCCTCTATTGCTAAAATGTACATCTTTTAATCCGAATAAACAATATACCTACAAGAATAAGTAAAGACTAATTAAACCGCCTATAAAAAGATCAATCATTGCGTGTCTACTATCCGAGGGATGGACTAATATCGTTTCCTGCGTTTTTTCGACATCTTGTTTCCAAAACAACAAAATAGTGTGGTTAACGAGTGATTGAATATGATTATTTCAACTTACTTGTTAAAGAAATTGCATGATCGAAAAACAAGAAGATGAGCCTTGTACGTTTGAACATGCGTAAGGATAGTTAAACGCGCCCAATAGAAACGAAATGGAGGACAGTCGGTTTCATTGGGAATGAAATTGGTTAATGTCTTTGGAGGTCCTCCTGCGTGTCTTTTGTATTCCTGTATGGTCCTGACAGGGATTCCTCACGGGAACATTGGAACTCACAAATGACCAGCTCCCAACGTCAGTGGCTTCATAGCTCAATTAGTTAGAGAGTCGCACCGGTATCGCGAGGTCCTGGGTTAATGGTCAAGGATAGAGGGCGAACGAAGCGTCGGCTTCCTCCACACTGCGTACAACACAAGCATATTTCCAATGGTGGCTGTAAAAGCAAGTAAAATGTTTACAACACAGTTTACCAACATGATTGCACTTTCTTCTTTTTCCATCTTTTCTTCAAGTCTGAATTTAACCAACACCGAGTAGTCTCAGCAATGATCTTCTTTCTTTCTGATCTTTTCACGGAAATCTGCAAACGCTTTCTTTCACGTTTAAGTCATTTTCAAAAGCTTACGCTTGGTGAAAGAGCTACGCAGCCTGCAATATGATCCTTTATATCGAAAGCTGCCTTAACTCCGTTACTGCTTAAGCTACTCATGCAGCCGCTTTCGGAAATATTGAGAAAGATAAATATTGACACTCCCTGCGAAACACGTGATACACCACGTCATTTTAGTATTATTTTGTTTCGTTGCAAATTGGCCATTTTGGCCTCGCTTTTAAACGTCAAATTCGAAAGATGTTTAACGTTGAACGAGGGCGAAAGGGTCAATTTGTAATTAAACGAGAGAATTCTGACATGACGGCCACTTTTAAATAAGATGTATTGTAAGCAATTAGCACGGAATTAGCACATACCATGGTAGTGTAATTAAATGTGGCGTGACATTGTATTTGAAAGAAAAAAAAAACAAAACAAAACGAAAGATATTACCATCTTTTTAGTTCTCTTCAACTTTGTGTTTCGCCTACAAGTTATGGTTTACGGTTTTTGGAATGCAATCAACCAGTTTCAATATTTCTATGCACTTTTTCAGGGTTTTGGTGTCTAAATACACTGTCATTTTCTGCGTGTACAAAAGTGATAGCTGGAATAGGAAGTTTCTCTCAAATATCACAATTGTCAATGTAATGGACGGCTAATATCTCGAGAGCTGGTATCCAGCTTATAAGGACTTGTTGCGAGTTGTCAGTTGTAACAAGTCGTCTGGCTTTATGCGATAAGAACCACAATTGTCTTCGCAAATTCGTGGAATAGTCTTTAAGCAAATTAAAGTCAATGCGGTAGTTTTCCAGATGCTG
>NC_090889.1:37794981-37797481 GCF_036669925.1 Montipora capricornis | reverse complement strand
GCTAACAATTACATAATTACAAGTGACAGCTGTCAAAAAAATATAAGATTGCAAAAAAGAAGAACAAAAAGTGGTGCTAATTTGTAGACGACAAAAAAGCTACATTAACGAAGCAAAAAAATTAACAAAACCCCTAGAGGGGCCCTTAAACAATGTAAATCATAATGAGCTTCCCGGTCAGGGCCTTTGAGTTCATCGAAAACCTAAAGGCCTGACGAAATCCGAGAAAAGGGCCTTAGAACGGTTGATCATGATCAGCAATTTCCACAATTAGCAAATAATAAGGTAATGTAATTAAATGTGGCAATTGCAAAAAAAAAAAAAAAAAGAAAAAAAAAGAACTTTTTTCAACTTTGTGTTTCGCCTATAAGTTATGGTTTACGTTTTTTGGAATGGCAAACAACCAGTTTCAATATTTTTGTGGACTTTTTGACGGTTTTGGTATCTAAATACACTGTCATTTTCTGTGTATACAGAGGTAATAGCTGCAATAGGAAGTTTCTCTCAAATATCAAAATTGTCAATGTAATGGACGGCTAATATCTCTACGACTGGTATCCAGCTCATCGGGATTTGTAGCGAGTTGTCAGTTGTAACGAGTGGTGTGGCTTTATGCGATGGGAACCACAGTATTTAAACGAATGGAGGTGGCAAGATTGTCGCAAGTTAACTTTTGGGAGTTGTCTTCGCAACTTTAAGCAAATTAAAGTCAATGCCGTAGTTTCCCAGATGCTGTCCTGAAATGTATATTCAAATGTCATGTATTTGTTATTTATTGAGTCGATTTCAGGACATCATCTGGAAAACTAACGACAATCTTCCCACCTCCATTCGTTTAAATACTGTGATTCCCATCGCATAAAGTCACACCACTGGTTACAACTGACAACTCGCTACAAGTCCCTATGAGCTGGATACCAGTCGTAGAGATATTAGCCGTCCATTACATTGACAATTTTGATATTTGAGAGAAACTTCCTATTGCAGCTATCACTTCTGTATACACAGAAAATGACAGTGTATTTAGATACCAAAACCGTCAAAAAGTCAACAAAAATATTGAAACTGGTTGTTTGCCATTCCAAAAAAATGTAAACCATAACTTATAGGCAAAACACAAAGTTGAAAAAAGATCTTTTTTTTTCTTTTTTTTTTTTTTCGCAATTGCCACATTTAATTACATTACCTTATTATTTGCTAATTGCGGAAAGTGCAAGCTTACAATACATCATATTCAAAAGTGGCTGTGATTTTAATATCCTCTAGTTTAATTGCAAATTGACCCTTTCGACCTCATTCACTCATTCACCGTTAAACATTCTTTCGAATTTTACGTTCAAAAGCGAGGCCAAAAGGATCAATTTGCAACGAAGCAAAATAACACTAAAATGACGGCCATTTTAGAACAAGGTGTATGACTTGTTTCACAGGGAGTGTCAATATTTATCTTTCTGAAATGTTTCCGACAGCAGCTGCATGCGTAGCTTTAGTAGTCACGGAGTTAAGGCGGCTTTCGATAGAAAGGATCAAATTGCAGACTACTTAGCTCTTTCACCAAGCACAAGCTTTTGGAAATAACTTGAACGTGGAAGGAAAGGTTCGATTTCCGTGAAAAGATCAGAAAGAAAGAAGATCATTGCTGAGACTACTCGGTGTTGGTTAAATTCAGACTTGAAGAGAAGATGGAAAAAGAAGAAAGTACAATCATGCTAGTAAACTGCGTTGTAAACATTGTGCTTGCTTTCACAGCGACCATTGGAAACGTGCTTGTGCTGTACGCAGTGTGGAAGAAGCCGACGCTTCGTTCGCCCTCTATCCTATTACTATGTGGTCTGGCGTCAACAGATTTAGCTGTTGGTTTGATCGCGCAACCTGTTCTTATAGCAAGTAGCTTAATTGACTTGTACATTCGATCGGAGAGAATGAAACTAACGTTTAGAAGGGGATTTAACACCATTGCTTTCTCTCTTTGCGGAGTGCCCCTAGGCATAATTGCAGGAACCAGTCTTGACAGACTCATTGCCATTCTGAAGCCGCTGCAGTATCCCAGCATCGTTACTGTTCGGAGAGTTACTTGTATTCTTCTAGCGATTTGGGCACTTTGTGTAGTAGCAGGAACCATCCAGATTTGGGAGGAAAGAATTCTATTACCTTTAATTGTCTCTTGGATATTTATCGGGTTTTGTATCTCCGTTACATGTCACGCGACCATTTTCAAAATTGTTCGGCGTCATCGAATAGAAATTCAGAATCAGGCTCGAGCGTTTGAGGGAGCTGATGCCACCGCAAGTATGGCCAGCCTTCAAAAATCTGCCTTTAGTGCATTTATATTCTTCATTGTGCTCGCGATTTGTTACTTTCCTTATCTCCTTGTTTACATAATTTATTTCGCCCGTGAAAGAAGAGAGGGTGTTTTTAGCAGGTCTCTTGCCACCACAGTTGTCTTCATGAACTCGGCTTTAAATCCATTTTTATATGGTTGGAGAGTACCTGAGTTAAG
>NC_090889.1:37744981-37789981 GCF_036669925.1 Montipora capricornis | reverse complement strand
TGAGCTCTATTGTCATGCAAATGTTTTCTTTTGTTTTCGTGGAAGAACAGGGTTACTGATCACGTGAGTGAAAACACTGTGCACAGAATTGTCTGAAACCCGAAATACCATAATACTCTTTGTTTGTCAAACCAATTTGTGAATAAGCACTGTTTTTGTTTTCTCTTGGGACCATTGTAAGTCCCAGAGAAACTGGAAACAATGTTTTTTTTTTAATTTGCGTGGGCAAACAAAGGGGGTGTTTACATGGAGGTAGGAAGATCCTAGCCCTAGGAAGATCCTAGAAGGCGAAACAACTTTTCGTTTTGTTTACATGCAGAAATATCTGTCTAGGTGGAAGTGGATAATGAAAGCAAGATGGCGGGCGAGAACAATAAACATGTAATTTAGGTTCTTCTACTTTCCTTAATAGCTTTAACAACTTCCTTTCAGCAGCAGCTGGTAGTCCTTTACAACTTGATTTTTCAATTGCAACAAACGCAAGCCATGATTAAAGCATAGTGCTGCCGTTGCAAGACATTTTCATCTCTCAAGAAGGAGGAGACACGTGGGCTTGGAGAGCGATTATGGCGAAAACCTGGAAGGACAGAAGTGTGGTGGGAGAATCTCTATACCGGAAGATTACCTTTCGCAGGTGAATACCCTGAACACCCGGCCGCCGCCATGTTTGTTTTTTTTTTTGCCTAGTACCAAGAACTTCCGAGCGAAGGCAGTTTACATGGTGCTAGGATCTTCCTAGCTAACAGCTAGGAAGATCCTAGCACTAGGGCCAAGTACGACCTCTTGCATGTAAACTGAATACAGAAAACATATGGCGCTAGGATGATCCGCCTTCTAGGATCTTCTTTGTGCTAGAATCTTCCTACCTCCATGTAAACAGCTCCAAAGAATATTATTGTAGTTTCCGTGTCTGACAATACTAGTTCCTCTGGACTACACCACTTACGGCAATGATAATGTCACAAAATAATAATAATCGTGTTGCCAGCGTGGCACGCATTTTAGCACACATTTTTGCGGTACTCGGGATAACAACGTCGTGAAGTCACCAAAATTTGGGCATGTACTAAAACCAGGAACACCGGAACACCGGAAGATCGTAACACTCCGGAACATCCTGGAAGTAACCCAAAAACCCTCAATTTGGCTAACCCTAGGCCTAGCTAGGCCTTATAAAGTTGGTTTTTTAGGCCTAGAGTTAGCCAAATTGAGGGTTTTGGGTTACTTCCAGGGTGTTCTGGAGTGTTCCGGTGTTCCTGGTTTTAGAACATGCCCAAAATTTGAGGTTTTGACGACAATGTGAATCTTTCATTCTCTATCTTTACTCTGACACCACTCGTACCTTTTTTTTTTTTCCTAGGATACTTCGCCCACATTGTAGGACGTGAACGAGATGGAGTAATCGCGAAAGAGTTAGGATTGTGCAAAGTTATATTTTGAGGTGATAAACGAATCATCCGTGTGGCTAAGATGTTCTTTGTATCCTCTGGAACTTGTGTTGTTTGGCCTCGCAAAGGTGTGTAGCTAGTTTGCATGATAATAGCAAATCTAACATGGCGGCCATCGTAAATGAGGTATATTGCCCGAAACCTAAAACACCATAATACTCTTTGTTTTTCATCCCAAATTTTGAATGAGCATTCTTTAAATTTCAGTAGACAAACAAAGAATAATATGGTATTTTTCGATTCGGGCAACACCAGTTCGCATGGACTACACCACTTACGGCAACGACAACGTCACAAAATAATAATCACATATTTTTGCGATTATTTGCCATAACAACGTCGTGAAGTCACCAAAATTTGAGGTTTCGACGACAACGTAAGTAGGCAACAGAAAATCTTTCATTCTTTATTTTAACTCTGCAAAATTAAATCAAAAGGGAATCTCCACTCCTGGTAAAAAATAAGTTTAAACCGGAGGAAAAAATGTTTGCAATCAGTCTTCAAAACAAAGTGTTTGTATCAGAAAAAATGAATATGACTATCTGAATCGCAAATTTTCCTGCGCCGCCATCTTGAATGATTGTGGAAATCTGATTGCACAACCGTAGTACGTCACAATTATTCAAGAACTTTGAAAACAAAAACTAGTGAGTTTTGAAATTCATTCATTTCGAATAAAAACGCTTTCTTTGAAAAATTCCAGAGAAATTTGATTGTACGCATTATTTCCTTTGGTTTAAAGCTAATTCTTTGTTAGAGTTGAGGGTCCCTTTCACAGAGAGAAGAAGGGATAGCTAATGTCATTCACTACACTCCATAAAAATACAAAAAGTTACCAGACAGATAAATTGCTATCATCCGTAACACTTGGAGAACATGTCGACGGCGATCGACGACCAAAGCTTTAACGCGAAGTACTTACGAGATGTAGAAGAAGGTGAAGTACTTTAACCAACATAAAAAAAAAAAAGGAAAGAAGAAAATTGCGTGAAATGGCTTGAGCTTACACTGCACCATAGCGAATGCATTTTTGGTCAAAGGCACAAAAGTTTACCTCGAACTAATATCATTCCATGTTTGAGAATAATTAAATACGAGTTCCTTGTAGCAGTGTTTTGTCGCTTAATTTTTCTCAAAGAAACAAAATATACTAAAATAATTATTGATTTCTAAGGGCTGGTTTACACGTACGACGTCTCCTTGGGAGCCATCTTTTGGAGTGTCACGCAATAGTCGACGCGTTGCGTGACGTCTCAAGGGACTTCTAAACAGTGATAATTCCACAAAAACCTAATCTAACAATTGTTGCTAAGCTAAGAAACATTCCATTTGGAAGCACATAGAAACAGAACCGCAACATCAGTAAACCAGGAACGTTACCTCAAAGTACTGAAAGAGTTGATCCAGCCGTTTTTGTACCGATCTCCAGGCGATTGAAACTGCCCAGATGATTTGGGTAGATGAAGAGTCTTGCTAGTGGATAGGGGACAAGTTGTGGATGCTGGAAACTGGCACTGCGATGATGTGGTTGATGTTGTTAAGGGCGACGGAGCTACAGATGATGAAATCAATGTCAGCGTACAAAGACTGTCTTTCAAGTCCGCTTTGTGGTTCTCAGCCTGAAGTGAAGTTCCCCCTAAGACTGCTTGCTGTACATTTGCTCGTTCCTCTTTAGTTATCAGCAAAGGTTCATATCTGGAGGCAGTGTGGTCGAGTGGTTAGGGCGCTTGCCTTGAGATCCGGAGATCCCGGGTTCAAGACCCGCTCTGAACACTCGTTGAATTTGATCCTGGTAGTCCCTGGTTCAACTTCCCAGCCGCACTTGTAAATAACCAACTGGTTTACCTCCAGCCAGTTGGGATTCTTATCAGTTGTTGTTGTTCTGTTCTGTCGTTTCGTTGTATTTCATTGGCCCTGAAAAGCCCCTATGGGGAGCTGTCATTTAAGTATTATTGTAAGGTGTTGACGGTTAGTTAACAATTATTCCATAAGCGCACGTTGGATATGAGATGGTAAAGTTTTATTAAATTGTTTTATTAAATTCCTGAAGGTGATTCCCTTGTTTTGCACCGCGCATGTCATACTGCGCATAACATCGCGACTTCGGAGACGGCGGGGTCTCGCGCCGGTCATCTCAAGAGAGGCAAGAAAGGCCGCTTTTGCTGTTCAAGAGCTTTTAAGTGCAATCATGACAACTCTTCTCGGTTAAGAAGGTGTTGTTTTGGAACTCGCCCCAGTCCTTCCGCAGAAAATGATCATTTTGAAGCCAAAATTGCACCTTTGCAATCCATTTATCATCTTCTAATTGCATTTTTTAAATGTTCTGTGTATGAATTTCAATTGTGCCAAGTTTGAAAAAATCTGGATAGTCATCATTTTCATGGGAATTACCTTAAACTCCAAAAGTTTGGAAGTACGAAGTACGAGCAGAGAAATTAAGCGAGAAAATCCGAGCGAAATTGAAAAAACTTCATGAGGATGCGAATGTTGTGTAATACCTGGTGGTTAGACAAACGCAGGCTCATCACAAAAGGAGTTCTTACCTTCTCGTTTACTTCTAAACGTCTAAGTTGATCTAACCTTTCCAAAAAAAAAAACCTTAGCGCAATCATTTCACATACCAGGTCAAACTAAGGTATATGACCTGATAACGGAGATTGAGTAAACCAATCAGAGCACGAGAAATGCATTAACCGAGGTTGAAAATTTAATAATAGGTATTATAAAAGTTTCGACCTCGGGCATTGCGTTTCTAACTTTCTGATTGGTTAACCCAGTCTCGGTTATCAGCTCGTATAACGTATCAACCAATATAGGGTGACGCGCGAGATTTTCCTTCCCGTCGTGTGTCCCGCGTGTCGTCCTCGAACTCCTGAGAACCCCCAATAAGCCCTTATATGCAGGCTAAAGCAATTTAAGTTTTACTCCGATCAAATGCCGATTGAAAAGTGCCGGTCGTTTCTTCGAATGTTGAAAGTGTTTACCAACACTCAGAACACTGCACTTGTGGCCTTAATTTGTCTATTGTAATTGAAATTGTCATACTTAACGGTCAACCATAGATACGTAGCAACGTAATCACTAAAAATTCACTATAACAATGTTTTTTTTCGAAAGTGGACTTTTCTTCTCTAAGTAGTTTCTTCCTTCTTTTTTTTTTTTTTTTTTTTTTTTTTTATTTGTTCTTTCTCTGTTCTCTTTCTCTTCTGGAAGCATTGTAACACTCATTATTATTCAACACATTGTGACAATATCCAAATATGGTCATAGCGCACTCAATTATCGTTTTTACAATGACTGCAAAATTCTCGCGCGCTCGTTGGCAAATGTTATTGTCATGTATTTGTAATTTATGCGATAATGACGCGATATTTTTTTGCGTCAGATTGAAGTTTCTCGAATTTTTGTCTCGCGTTCTTCTGGTGTTTTGACTTAATTTTAACCCATCTGCCTTTTTGTTATTGTAAAAAAAAAAAAAATTGACGTCAGGTTTTTATGCGTTTGTCCTGTTATTGACAATGGATTTCGTCATAACATTGTTAAAGTAGTCTGCGGATCCACTCGGCTATCGACTCGCGTACTCAACGTGTATCCTGCGATATATGTAATTTTGTGTGTCGCGGAGAAAAATAGTAGTTTCTCCAGCTTTTTTTCCAATAAACGTAGAAAATTGTGCTTTGTCATTAATTAATGTGTTGAATAATAAAACAATTATCCTGCTCGATCTTGCGGAAGAAGATTGATTGAGTTTAGCCAACTCTGCCTACGGCCTCGTCGGCTAAGTATCAGGCGATATTCCGCGCAATTTCGCAGAATAATTGTCAAATAACACGCAGAGAAGCGATGTAATCTACAGATTGTAATCTTGCGTCTGTAAACAGCATTGCGGGTACTTTATGTCATGTTGATCACCTTTTCAACAGGCATCAAACTAGGTTGAAACGGTCGAAAAACATGGGCAGCGACCGCTGTTGTTTACGCGGACTTATTGAAGTTCGTCTCCCCCAACTTGCCAACGCGGAGAAGTCTGGTAAGGACTATTCCCAGGAGTTACCGCGCTTCAACCGAAAACGGTTGGAGAACTGTTCTATTGGGAAACGTCAACAGCTTCAGTCGAAACCACTTGCGGTTGAAACGGTTGATCCCAACAGAACACGACCTTGGTTATTGTGCACTTGGTTATTGTACAGTAGAGAACCGGTTTGACTAGTTTAGAAGCCGACGTTGTCCCGCGATCAGTCACACTTTCTCGGTTGTTTACTAGTCATTTGCTAAAAATTTAGTGCAAAAGAAATGGATAATAAATAGCTTATTAGATTTTTTGCTTTTTAGTATCGCTGAGTAATTTTACTCGTTGTTTGTATTTTGACTCGCCATAGTGGGCTCGTCAAAATGCAGCCCAACTCATAAAAATACTCAGCGATACTACACACCAAAACATCTAATATGATATATAAGTAACGACAACGGTGACGGCAACAAGAGCGTCATAAATTTGCATATTTAGCAGGCAAAAGCAACAGCTTTAAACGCCCTGCACGTGCGTTTATCACTTTTGTCCATCTCAAAATATAACTTTGCACTATCTTAAGTTTCTCTCGGTTAGGCCATCTCGTTCTCGTCGTACAATGTGGGCGAAGTATCCTAAAAATAAATTGATACGAGCGGTTTCAGAGTTAAAACTGAGAATAATAGATTCAAATTTGTGCCCTCGCATTGTCGTCAAAATCTTAAATTTGGTGATTTCACGTCATTTTTGTGCACGCCAGAGTACCGCAAGAATTTGTGCTAAAATGCGTGCCGCACGTGCAGCTCTTTTAACCAATGATATTGTTGTTTCGTGGCGTTCTCGTTGACGACCATGGCCACGTCGTACAATGTAGATCGTAAAGTCCCTAGTGTCATTGCTTAAGCTCGCTATTTGTTTTGATCGTCTTCGGCTATTTCTGGTACTAGTTGTTCAGTCCGGATAAGATGAGATTGTTTAACATAGAGCTCCAAAAAATAACAAGAAGATACTACACATCATCGGACCAAGGGCTAAATAAAACACAGGTTTAAACGTTTTCAGGGAATCGTACACGAAACCTAGGTATTAAAAAATTAAAGTGCCCCTGTGATATAAAAAAAGTCACTTCCTTTTTTTTCTTCAGATTTTGAAATTGTGTTTGCTTAACACCTGACTGGCTAAATTTGGAGCTTTGATTTTTATCCAACTTGATTTGCTTCCATTGTTAATTTCAGTTTACAGTGTCCCCAATTAGTGCTCCAGCGCCATAACGACTAGCTATTTAAAAGATCCAGCTCTCTAAATGGCTTAAAGTTAGTATTGACGGACTATGAAATAGGAAATTCCAGTTCAAATACAGAGGTGTCTTTCTTTTAATTCAAAGCTTAAAAACTCAGTGTGACAGTGCGACCTGCCTTACCATGGCCACCTAACAAGTTTTTTTTAAATTTATACGCCAACCAGGGTGTGCAAATTAGATTGACACTCACCCCTCCTTGCAAAGTTCGCACGGTTGTCAGTTGAACACCGCACCGTTGCATGGGTTGAGTTGACGTATTTACTCGTAGATTGTCAAACGTGAAAGTTTGTTGGGTAGCCACAGTAAGGCACGTTGCACTGTAAGTTAACATAGATTTTAAATCCAAAGAAAAATACAAATTGATTTTTTGGTCAACGAAGTGTTTCATTACAGCAGAGGCGTAGCTAGACGGGGGTCCTCAGTAGGGTGCCCGTTAAACCCCCCCCCCCCCCCCCCACCCTCCCTCTCCCCCAACCCTTGAAAAACAAAACAAATTTAATGACAAAAATACAGCAGACTGAGTGAATGCCTGCGGTAAAAGACAATCCTCCCTAAAGAGGCCCCTGCAGTTGTTAAAAAGACCGGATAACCTTATCCATTGGATAAACCACTTTAGTATAAACACACAGGTGATTATACAAAATTGCGCGCTCTCATTGGCTCGCTATCTCGGATTATCAGCCGATAATCACCTCGACGGACAAAATGGCTGCCGGTAGTCGTTTTGCCACTGTAAGTGCAGATGATTTCGCGTTGAAATGTTTTTTTTTTTCTCTTTTTTGAAATAATCACCTGTGTATTGATACTAAAACAATTATTCGTTAATTATCGGTGAATATTCACCGATAATCACTTCTCCTTCGGCGAATAATTGTTAATTATCATATCTCTCATTTAGTACGCTCGCTGTGATTGGTCAATTCTGCGGGCCGTATTCTACAGTACGGCGCGCTCGGTCGGCCGCTAGGTTTCTTTCTCGACTCCCGGATTAAGCTCAGAGATACAATAAATATGTTAGTTAGCTGGTTTTCTAGGTCCGTACTGTAAGTTACGGATCTTGGTTTTTTTCCTGTTGATTGGCCGCTTGGGCCATAAATCAATGGGAAAAAAACTCGGTCCGTAACTTACAGTACGGACCTCGAACTCGGTTAGTAAAAGGTATATCAGACAGTTTCAGTTTGTGCAAAGACTTGATTATTTCACCGTGAATATGCACATTCTAAGCACATATAAGTAAAGGCTAGACAGTTGCTCCAAGTTGCTCTCTTGAAACTCCACCTCGATTGGGAAATTAAAGCGCGCGAAGCAAGTTTGAAGTGAGCGACGAAGTCGAAATTAACCCAACCACTTGTCACTTAGTGGGAAAAAAATTAAAGGAATTTGAGGGTCTAAGTAAAGCTTAGCCAACGTTTTGCATGGCCTGCATTTTATGCTCGAGATAGTGGCTTATCTACTGGATAATGCCTTTGATCAACTAAGGCCTGATGTCATTACTTATGTTTAAATATAAAACACGTTTTACTAACGTAAAGAATGTTTTAGTTCTCTGTTCTAGACGTTGATATATTCATTTTGCATTTATTTTTTGTTCCAGTTGTGAATGATCTGTTGCAATATTTACAACGAAATGTGGAAGCATTGGGGTTCACGGAAGAGGATGCCCTCAACTTGGCTAGGAAATACAGATTTGTGATTAACTGATTGACAGCTGTCATACGTACTAAATGTGATGGTTAGATTGTTCATTTGGAAAAAAAAAAGAAAACAGATTGGTAGCTTCTGGTCGTTGCTGTGTGGCTAATTGCGTTGTTGAGTGTTTTGTGACTCGGGTGTCTGTATACGCAAGGCATCCGAACACGAACGTGTTCGATTTGGTCGCCGTGTTAACCCTTTGATTACTATCTGGCAAAATACGTCCAGCTTTATCCACGGTCCCATCTACCCCATGTGACGTCATCACTTTTAATGGTCAGGAACAGCTTTGTCCACTAACTTGTGGAGGGAGAAGAGATCTTTCAAACTATACCAGAATGAGCACAATTCAGTCAAGGAAACTGGAGAAACGGCCAAAAAAACCATGTAACACTGACCTGAAAATCTCCATGAAAAGCTTGCTCCATTACCCACCTACCTTTCTGAGCACCTAATTCTAAGATGATGAAAGGTTTCTCAGAAACTCTTCCCACCAAAATAAAGCCTACCAAATGCCCAGCAAGTTCAAAAAAAAAAATGAGGCAAAGAAAGCAAAAAAAGAGGGAAGGAGAGAAAGCGAAAAGTGAAAGTGGAAAGTGTTGTGCTACTTTTAACCCAAAAACTGTCGAAATTTTGTTTTCTGCGCATGCTCGAACTTTGCAAGCGCTTATTTTGCACCTGGCTGAAAAGGCGGCGGAGTGTACAACCTGGAAACGGGTTTGTGGGGAGATTTAGCTCTTAACCAGCACGACAGTGACCAAAAAACCCCTCAACTAGCTTCCAAACGTGTTTTTCGGTCAAATCTCTAGTAGCCAAAGGGTTAAATGAGCCCTACTGTATGGTCATGGGTTTTTCGTCCAAGCAATAACATCATGCGCTTTCTTTGATCTTCTTTCCTCTCGCAATGGAGTGTGTAGGACCGCTTAGAAGAAAAAAAAAAAAAAAGAAAAACTTCCCGAAAAATACAACGAGTCCCTAACGTCTTTTTAGTAAAGAAGCTGTTACCGATCGCTCGGAAATGTTGTTATTTTTTTTGCAGTTCTTTATTGTGGGGCGAGTTGATCGATGAATGTTACTCCGGGCAACAAAGTTAGGCGCCCTACGTACCATTGGTGCAATGTTGCTTCAGAAATCAAACTTTGAAACAAAATAATACTGCAAGGCTGGTTGTACGGCTGTGAGGATAGTACTTTATTATATACGTACCGAGATTTACACTCGAAAAAAGATCGAGATAAAAATAGTGTCTTTGCTCTAGAGAAGCCAGCTGATTGGTCATACGATTTTTTTCACCAGTGAAAAACGACGTATCGACGCTCTGATTGGCTATATCGTTATTTTCACTAATGAAGAATTGTCGTATCAGCCTTTTGATTGGTTAATATGATGTTGAACTTTGGCGCGGGTGGCCTGTGCACAGACAGCGGCAGTAAAATTTGTAAACATGGCGGCCGATTGGTGAATGGTTTTCAAAGTTTTCGATCTTTTATTGCTTAGTTTTCTCCACAAAAATACTTCAGAAGATCTTAAAGTTTTAAAAGTGCTCAAGCGAGGTATGGAAGGTAAAGATTTCCTTTATTTCAAAAATATTTTGCTATTTGTTTTGGACTTTTGCCACGATCGGTGGTTTGATAGCCTCTCGATTAACACTTACCTCGTTAACTTTATGATCTCTGTACTTATATAATAAACAAATTACTTCATGATTGGCTCGTTTGTACGATTTTTATTACTCACTCGTTGTGAAGGATCGTTAAATTCACTCGTTCGCTTCGCTCACTCGTTCGTTTACGCGAACCTTCACAACTCGTGAATAAAAATCGTACGCACTCACCAACCATGAAGTAATCTATATGTCGTAGTGAGGCCGAAACAGTACTGTCTGCAGTTAGATATAGCTCTTTAGCATTACAAAGCTTTTGCTTTCATGTCCTAATTGAGCACTCTACTGGGATGAGTCATTGCCGCTAGCAATTGCGCATGCTCACTAGCTCGCTAGTTTGAGCACTCTGGCATGGCTTAGATGTACCACATGTGTGGGACATTTGGGGTGGCTTTATAAGCTTAACCTCCATCCCAGACATCAGCACCGCACTGATGAGGTCCAGAAGGCTGAAACAGTACTGTCTGCAGTTAGGTATAGCTCTTTGGCATTACAAAGCTTTTGCTTTCATGTCCAAATAGAGCACTCTACTGCGATGAGTCATTGCCGCTAGCAATTGCGCATGCTCACTAGCATCTGGCCCATCTGATCGAAAATTGCCGATTTTCTTTTTTTAGATTCCAGAAGTGTTTGGATAACTCCGTTTCGTGCTTGTACTTTCCGTTGCGTAGGGATTTTAAATGATTTCTGTATCTTGTCTTAAAGTCGTTGGCAGTTACTCCTATGAATGTTTGTGTAGTGCTATCGTCCGTTGACAAAAAATAAACAAAATTACAGTACGCAAAAATTAAGCACGTTATGGGAAAATTTGCATTGCAGCGACAACGCGACAGCGACAATTATCTCTAGCAGGAGCCCATGAGCTCCTGTCTCTAGCCAAGTAGGCGACAGGTGGGCTGGAAAATGAGCTATGAAGCCAACGACGTTGGGAGATGGTCATTTGTGAGTTCCAATGTTTCCGTGAGCAACGCATGAAACGATGAAATGGTATATGAAATGGATCATATATGAACTAAATTCGGGACTTCAACGGGGTTTGAAACCGTGACGTCGCGATACTGGTGCCCTCTAACAAACTGAGCTATGAAGCCACTGACGTTGGGAGCGGGTTATTTGCAAGTTCTTTACGCAATTCCAAAGATTGCTTTCATAACTGCGAGTGTCATTGCTTTACTTGATTTCATATCCGCAGTTCATTCCTCACGGGAACATTGGAACTCACAAATGACCATCTCCCAACGTCAGTGGCTTCATAGCTCTCAGTTAGAGAGTCGTACCGGTATCGCGAGATCACGGGTTCAAACCCCGTTGAAGTCCTGAATTTTTCAAGCTTCTTTACGTAATTGCAAAACTGCGTCCATAACTGCGAGGATAATAGCTTCACTTGATTGCATATCCGCAGTTCATATATGATCCATTTCATATACCATTTCATAGTAGCTAGTTTGTTGCCTCCATTTAATTAAGCCGCTTTTAAAACTGTTCAGTTAATTTGAATTTTTGTATTTTACACACTCCCTGCATGACAAGCGCCAATCCTAAAAACCGCTATGTGTTTGTTCTAGACTGTTTTTACTCTCGTACTAGTTTTTATTTACGAGTTAGTTTGACCTGGTCAAACGACAGAATTCATGGATCTTACTTCGTTGGCACGAAATACTTGTCGCATTGCATTTCTTAACTCAGGTACTCTCCAACCATATAAAAATGGATTTAAAGCCGAGTTCATAAAGACAACTGTGGAGGCAAGAGACCTGCCAAGAAGACCCTCTCTTCTTTCACGGGTGAAATAAATTATGTAAACAAGGAGATAAGGAAAGTAACAAATCGCGAGGACAATGAAGAATATAAATGCACTAAAGGCAGATTTTTGAAGGCTGGCCATACTTGCGGTGGCATCAGCTCCCTCACACGCTCGAGCCTGAATTTGAATTTCTTGTCGATGACGCCGAACAATTACGAAAATGGTCGCGTGACATATAACGGAGATAACGAAAGCGATCAATATCACAGAGGCAACGCCAGCTAATAGAATTCGTTTCTCCCAAAGCTGAGTGGTTCCTGCCAATACACAAACTGTCCAAATTGCTAGAAGCATACCAGTAACTCTCCGAACAGTAACGATGCTGGGATACTGCAGCGGCTTCAGAATGGCAGTGAGTCTGTCTAGACTGAGTCCTGCAATTATGCATAGGGACACTCCGCAAACAGGGAAACTAATGGCGTTAGATCCTCTTTGAAACGTTAGTTTCAGTGTCTCCGATCGAGAGTACAAGATAATTAAGCTACTTGCTATAAAAAGAGGTTGTGCGATCAAACCAACAGCTAAATCAGTTGACGCCAGACCACATAGTAAAAGGATAGAGGGCGAACGAAGCGTCGGCTTCCTCCACACTGCGTACAGCACAAGCATATTTCCAATGGTCGCTGTGAAAGCAAGTACAATGTTTACAACACAGTTTACTAACATGATTGCACTTTCATGTTTTTCCATCTTTTCTTGACGTCTGAATTTAATCAACACCGAGTAGTCTCAGCAATGATCTTCTTTCTTTCTGATCTTTTCACGGAAATCAAACCTTTCCTTCCACGTTCAAGTTATTCTCAAAAGCTTGTGCTTGGTGAAAGAGCTAAGCAGTCTGCAATATGATCCTTTCTATCGAAAGCCGCCTTAACTCCGTGACTGCTAAGGCTACTCCTGCAGCCGCTGTCGGAAAAAAAATGAGAAAGATAAATATTGACACTCCCTGCGAAACAAGTCATACACCTTGTTCCAAAATGGCCGTCATTTTAGTATTATTTTGTTTCGTTGAAAATTGGCCCTTTTGGCCTCGCTTTTAAACGTAAAAATCGAAAGATGTTTAACGTTGAATGAGGGCGAAAGGGTCAATTTGTAATTAAACTAGAGAATTCTCAAATGACGGCCACTTTTGAATAAGATGTATTGTAAGCTTTCATTTTCCGCAATTAGCACATACCAAGGTAATGTAATTAAATATGGCGTGAAATTGTATTTGAAAGAAAAAAAACAAAACAAAACAAAACAAAAGATATGACCATCTTTTTACTTCTCTTCAACTTTATGTTTCGCCTACAAGTTATGGTTTACGGTTTTTGGAATGCAAACAACCAGTTTCAAAATTTCTGTGGACTTTTTGAGGGTTTTGGTATCTAAATACGTTCTCATTTTCTGCGTGCACAGAAGTGATAGCTGGAATAGGAAGTTTCTCTCAAATATCCCAATTGTCAATGTAATGGACGGCTAATATCTCGAGAGCTGGTATCCAGCTCATAGGGACTTGTTGCGAGTTGTCAGTTGTAACAAGTGGTCTGGCTTTATGGGATGAGAACCACAGTTGTCTTCGCAAATTCATGGAATAGTCTGTAAGCAAATCAAAGTCAATGCAGTAGTTTTCCAGATGCTGTCCTGAAATGAATATTCAAATGTCATGAATTTGTCATTCATTGAGTCGATGTTTTTTTTTTTTTCAATAGTTTACTGAAACTTTTTTTTGCCTCTTTCCATGGCAGAGCAAAAGAGAGGTCTTAATCTCGACACGCTTGTTGGGCCGACTTCGTCATAAAGAGGCTACTGAGATGCAACTTGTTTTGCCTGGCATACACTTTTCTCCACAGCAGCAGTGAACTGGTTCTTTTCTGATTTTAAAGCAAACCATTTTTAAGTTTTATACTTATGGAACTCAATAACTGGGAAATAAAACTCAACAGCTATTACACCTTCGAACATCTGCTTCCCTAATTCTCCGGTTAAACATGAAACGTTAGTGATGTATAGGTGTATTGGTTGTTTAAACACAGGCAAATTATTTCTTAACTTTCAGGCTACCGAGATGTATCTTGTTTTGCCTGGCATACACTTTTCTCAACAGCAACGGTTAATTGGTTTTTTTCTGATTTTAAAGCAAACCATTTTTAAGTTTTATACTTATGGAACTCGATGACCGGGAAATAAAACTCAACAGCTATTACACCTTCGAACATCTGCTTCCCTAATTCTCCGGTTAAACAAGAAACGGTAGTGGTGTATTAGTGTATGTGTTAATTTAAACACTGGCAAATTATTTCTTAACTTCCAGGCTACCGAGATGCAACTCGTTTTGCCTTCATGCACTTCTCTCAACAGCAACGGTGAATTGGCTCTTTTCTGAGATAAACTAAGAATAGACCCACGATCCGAGCTAGAATCCTCCCTTTGTGCGCCCAGACTGTTTGCGCCTTTGGTTTTTCCCGCCATTTTGATCACGTGATTTGATTCTTCTTTTTGTCAAGATGGGGGCAAGTAGAGGTGAGCCTGTGCAAATCGCTGTTGTTTAAGTTTGAATGGCCCTTTTGTTTGCTGTCCCGATCTTGGGACGAACAACGGGCATAAAAGACAAGTCTCGACTTGAATAAATACATAAACTTTGGTGCTATCCAAAAAAATCAAGAGTTCGCTTCCTACGCGTTACTCCACATGACTTGTGACTTGTATTATATTTTTAGTCCAGGGCCCCTCTCAATTCCAGCCTCGTGGCTGAATGGGCCACCCTGAGGAAATAAAATTTACCTTTCCTTACCTTACCTTAAAAAAGCGGAAACACAAACAAGGAAACCTGGTTATGTGATATGTCATGTTAAAAATAGCGGAGAAAGATCATTGTAGCTCGAATCCTGGCTGGAATCCTGGCTCGGATCCTAGCTCGAATCCTGGCTCGGATCCTGGCTCGAATCCTAGCTCGAATACTGGCTCGAATCCGTGCTCGAAGTTTACGTATCCTCTCATTTTGTTGCTATCCATTTTACTTTAAAAATGGACAAGGATCAATTACGAGGGCGGTATATATAGTAGTCGACATTTAATTGTTCAAACATTCAAAATCTTCTCTCTGGCTTTTATTCTTTTGTCTCGCTTTTAGATCCACGCATCACATGTACATTCTAGCAATCTCCAATTGGAAGCTTTTCCGACACTTATTGAGTGTTTGCGAAATTTTTCTGAGTGCTTATACAGTCCCAGTCTTATCATTTGAATTCTAATAAGAATATTTTTTTTTCATTTAACGCACTCTGTACCCTTTGATTCATTCTACAGTCTAAGTAAGTGCAAAGGTGATTTTTCCATGTGTTGATATTGTGTGTTTATACAGTCCATTGAAAAATGTGAGCCCGTCTGGTTATCTTTATCAACTCATATTCAAATATAACATATCTTTTCTATAGTGCTTTTTTCGACAATCTCAACTTGACAGTATTATGAATAAAAGAGTGCAATATGGAACTCCACGGGGGACTCCAGAATATTCAGCTAATGCAAAATAGTTTAATCTATGCCGCCTTTACATTCGAAACAACACAATTAACAACCAATTAATATTAATACGAGACGAGATATATTTTGCCATATGTCTCAACTCGAGTCCTTCAAAAAGCTCTCTAAAGTAAAGTTTGTTTGAATATTTTTTGTGGTAGTGGGCTGTAAGTGTAAGTGCACTACACACTATGTCACCGAGTTGTAGGTGACAATAGGCCCGCAGCGCATGCATAACTCACGAACAAAAACCGGCCTGTTGAAATCATGCTTGAGTTTCAACAAAATGAGCTCCAAAATTGGCAAGAATTTGTGACGCTGATGAATAATAAAGCAGCTGCTATTTCCAAACGATGGAATTACCTGGTGATAAATAACCTTATCTAGGAGAGTAGATTTTGGACTTTGCCGAAACAATGGTCAACCTCAAGAAATGGGCTAATGTGATCTTTGTGTTGCATTCGCACATTTCTTGTCGATCTTTAAAACACTTAATTGAAAAAGAAAAAAACCAAGTAAGAAAAAAACCCGGGTTCTGCCATCATTTTGACACAGATGTATCCCTTGTTTTGCGAGTAAACGTGAAAGGTAACATGAAAATGGCGCCAGATGAATTCGATGTCACTTTCGATTTTCCAATTTACTTGAGCAGCAAAAATTACGATAAAAAAATTGAACGTAGCAAAAATCTCCCAGAATGATTTTCGCCAAAAGTAAATTTGTATATTCTCTGTTCAAGATGTGTGTTGTTTTCACATCGCAAATGTTGTTGCTAATGCCAAAAATTATATTTCATTCTCGCTCGTCACTTCCTGAAAACTTGCTTCTGCTTTTCCTAAAAACTGTGTATCAATATTTGTTTTCCAAAAGCAGGCTAACAATTATTAAAGCTATACCTTGCTTAGTTCGCATTTTTGATCGTTAAACTAGAATTTCGGTCACAAAGAGGTCTCCCATCCAGGTACTAACCTCGCCGGACAGGATTTAACTTCAGTGAACTTTTGTCTTACAAAGCTGCCAGACGATTAGAGTGCACACTTAACCTTGAGGCGAAAAAGAAGTTCTAAAGGAACTCGAAAATGATTAACATGTCTGCCTCGAAGCCAATGTTTTCGATATTCCATTTTATTTTCTTCAATCGTTCTGGGTTGAGTATTTTCCTAGTCACCACTTCTCAAGGGGCTATTTACCCAAGGCATCTACCATGGCACTATTATGAATTACCAAACCAAAACAATATCGTGTACTATTAGGGCTAAATATTACGCAAAGACAACTTGAATCTCCTGGAAGACAAAACGCAGCTCAGTGGACAATGTGGAATAAAGCGCTGTGTTACTGCTCTACCACACGTACGCATTGCATGTCTATTTTTCATCGATGACACATTTTTCCGGAAGAGGAATACACGGAATAGACGGTATTCGTGTTCTTTTGGGACCTATTCCGTTTTCGGAATGAACGGAATACTATTCTGCTCCCGATAACAAAATGAACGGAATGACCGGAATACAGTTCATTCGGACTTTTTTTCCTCTTTTGCATAGCCTTATCTAAAGACCCCGTGGAGCTGGGAGAATTCTCGGCAGTTATGCAAACCCTCGACCACCTCTCGGGTTTACAAAACTGTCTCGAATTCTCGTAACTCCCCCTCGTGTTTTGATGAGGCTGTGTAAACACGCAAAAAAGTCCTCTATTGCTAAAATCTAGATGTTTCAGTCCGAGTAAAAAATATATCTACAAGAATAAGTAAAGACTTATTAAACCGCCAATAAAATGATTAATCATTGCGTGTCTACTATCCGAGGGATGGAATAATATCGTTTCCTGCGTTTCCAAAACAACAAAATAGTGTGGGTGACGAGTGATTGAATATGATTATTTCAACCTACTTGTTAAAGAAATTGCATGATCGAAAAACAAGACGATGAGCCTTGTACGTTTGAACATGCGTAAGGATAGTTAAACGCGCCCAATAGAAACTAAAAAAAAGACATTCGGTTTGATTGCGAATGAAATTAATTAATGTCTTTGGAGGTCCTCCTGCGTGTCTTTTGTATTCCTGTATGGTCCTGACAGGGACAACTTTGGTTCCCCTTCGATCCGTGGAAGGATATTATCCCGCTTTAGTCATCACCTGTAGCTGTCTTCCGTAGTCTACAATAAAATTCCACGTGGCTTTGCAGTAGCTAGTTTAAGTAGAGCTATGATCCTCGCAGTTATAAACGCAATTTTTGCAATTGCGTAAAGAAGCCTGAAAAATTCAGAATTTCAACAGGGTTTGAACACGTGACCTCGCGATACCGGTGCCATGCTCCAACCAACTGAGCTATGAAGCCACTGACATTGGGAGCTGGTCATTTGTGAGTTCTTTACGCAACTGCAAAAATTGCGTTTATAACTGCGAGGATCTTAGCTTCCCTTGATTTCATATGCGCAATTCATATATGATCCATTTCCTATACCATTTCATCGTTGATTCATTCCTCACGGGAACATTGGAACTCACAAATGACCAGCTTCCAACGTCAGTGGCTTGATAGCTCAGTTGGTTAGAGAGTCGCACCAGTATCGCGAGGTCACGGGTTCAAACCCCGTTGAAGTTCTGAATTTTTCAGGCTTCTTTAAGTAATTGCAAAAACTGCGTTCATAACTGCGAGGATCATTGCTTCACTTGATTTCATATCCGCAGTTCATACATGATCCATTTCATTTACCATTTCATAGTAGCTATTTTGTTGCCTCCATTTAATTAAGCTGCTTTTAACGCTGTTGAGTTAATTTGAAGTTTGTATTTTACACACTCCCTGCACGACAAGCTCCAGTCCTAAAAACCGCTATGTGTTTGTTCTAGAGAGTTTGTACTCTCGTACTAGTTTTAATTTACGAGTTAGTTTGACTTGGTCAAACGACAGAATTCGTCTATCTTCCTTCCTCGGCACAAAACACTTGTAGCATTGCATTTCTTAGCTCAGGAACTCTCCAACCATATGGATTTAAAGCCGAGTTCATGAAGATAACTGTGGTGGCAAAAGACCTGCCAAGAAGATCCTCTCTTCTTTCACGGGCGAGATTAATTATGTAAACAAGAAGATAAGGAAAGTAACAAATCGCGAGCACAATGAAGAATATAAATGCACTGAAAGCAGATTTTTGAAGATAATTGTATAAAGTAAAAAAAAACAAAAACAGCAGTATACTAGCAACCTTTGTGGCATGATTATGGTGCTGCAGCAAGAATTCCCCTACGAGAAGGGGTTTCTCTCAAGTAACTGAAATAATAATCTCTAGTAAAGTGGGTAGGTGTGGGGAAAATACTGTGTGTGTGGATGGTGAGTTGAGGGAAAATCATAACCAAAAATTAGTCTGTGAAATGAGGAAGAGAAATTCACAAAGCAAACTCTCAACCTCACAGTGGAGTTAGCAAAACAAAACGATCTCTGTGTGAAAACAAAAACTTTAATTTCAGAAACAGCCAGATAGTACATGTACAAGAAACTAAATCAAGTAAGAGGGATAAACAAACATTTGAACATGAAAATTATTCGTTCTTAAAAAATAAGAATAATAAATAAGAAACAATCCCTACACAAACCCTTCGTTCTTAAAAAAACAGAAAAGGGCAGTTCTAAAACCCAAAGAAATCCCATGCAAAATGAAACACAGGTGTATGAAATGAGCAAATCTAAACAACTCAAAAGGAAAGAAAAGCTGACTGCGACACCATTAGGCTCGTAAATGGCTGCGAATCGTCAGGGGTAGAGCGCAACCGAGCAAGGGGGTTTCTAGTCCAGCGCTGGACCTCTACCCGACCCCCTTGTGTCGAATCAAGAAAGGAAAAAGAAAAGAACAAGCGGAAAACCAGGAGAAGACAACACCAAAACCATGGACAGACTAACATGACCAAAACTGCAAAGCCAATCAAGCAAAACTGGGACTGATAACCATGAACACACTTACCCGGTATATAATATGATTACTGAAGCAAAATTACAGTTTAAAATAAAGAAAAATGGATACCTGGTTACTTACATGGAAGAAAAAGCTGGCACAAATTTCCCTTCTCTCCAAACATTTGCAAAGACTCCAGCAAACGTCAACTGTGCTTACGACAGAAGAATTCAAATATGACCCAAACTGCACACAGGGCCTGGGCACGAAAAATGCGAAGGAGTCGATCTGGGAACCAGCATGACAGGGAAAATGCCCAATGCACTAAAATACTACCATGAAATGGGGATTAGGAAGCCAAAGAAGGGCCAGATTGACCCAGAAAAACATGGAAGCCCAAGTGAGATTGTTTTGCTATTGACACAGGGTGTACTGCAGGGGTATAATCATTCGTTCTTCTGAATGGTTCCAGGAAAAAATCTCATCAGGTGTATAAATCATTCCTTCTTTTGGCTAGATCTAGGGAAAAAACCCCATCAAGTGTATAAATCATTCGTTCTTTTGGATGGATCCAGGGAAAAATCCCATCAGGTGTATAAATCATTCGTTCTTTTGGATGGATCCAGGGAAAATCCTATCAGGTGTATAAATCATTCCTCTTGTGGGTGTTTCCAGGAAAAATCCCGTGAGGTGTTAATTGACAGAAAATGAAAATAATAGAAATATCCATATCCAAACAAATAAATAAATGAACATTTTACAATGTAAGAAATACCTTTTGAAATAAGAAGGTCAGAACCTGCGGGATCAAAATAATAATAATAATAATAATAATAAAGAAAGCTGTTTCTAAGTTGGTAGTAGGTTAGTGGTTAAGAAAATAAAAGCAAATTGTATCTGTGTGTCTTGTAACGCAAAGTGTGAACACCACTACCAAGCAAAGAGTTGACTAGGACAAAAGGTGGTATCCCTGCTGTATATACCTATTGAGATAGTTGTATAAAGTAAAAAAAAACAAAAACAGCAGTATACTAGCAACCTTTGTGGCATGATTATGGTGCTACAGCAGGAAATCCCCCTACGAGAAGGGGTTTCTCTCCACTAACTGAAATAATAATCTCTAGTAAAGTGGGTAGGTGTGGGGAAAATACTGTGTGTGTGGATGGTGAGTTGAGGAAAAATCATAACCAAAAATTAGTCTGTGAAATGAGGAAGAGAAATTCACAAAGCAAACTCTCAACCTCACAGTGCAGTTAGCAAAACAAAACAAACTCTGTGTGTGTGTGGCCATACTTGCGGCGGCATTTGCTCCCTCAAACGCTGGAGCCTGAATTTGAATTTCTATTCGATGACGACGAACAATTTTGAAAATGGCGCGTGACATGTAATGGTAGCACAAAACCCGATGAATATCCAAGAGGCAATTAAAGGTAATATAATTCTTTCTTCCCAAATCTGGGTTAATCCTGCTACTACACAAACTGTCCAAATCGCTAGAAGAATAAAAGTAACTCTCCGAACAGTAACAATGCTGGGATACTGCAGCGCCTTCAGAATGGCAATGAGTCTGTCAAGACAGGTTCCTGCAATTATGCTTAGGGACACTCCGCAGAGAGAGAAAGCAATAGTCTTAGATTCTCTTTAAAAAGCCGCCTTAACTCCGTGACAGCTAAAACTACTCAGCCGCTGTCGGAAAAGCTCAAAAAGATAAATATTGACACTCTCTGCGAAACACGTCATACACTTTGCTCCAAAATAGCGGCTATTTTAGTATTACTTTGTTTCGTTGCAAATTGGCCATTTAGGACTCGCTTCGAAAGAACTTTTAACGTTGAACGAGGCCGAAAGTTTCAATTTTCAATTAAACTAGAGAATACTGAAATGACGGCCACTTTTGAAAAAGCTTGCAATTTCCGCAATTAGCACATACCAGGATAATGCAATTAAATGTGGCGCAATATTGTATTTGAAAATAAAATGAATAACAAACAAACAAACAAAGAAAAAAAGAAAAACAAAACAAAAGAAAACAAAAGATATAACCATCTTTTTACTTCTCTTCAACGTTTTGCGTTTCACCTATAAGTTATGGTTTAGGGTCTTTGGAATGCAAACAACCAGTTTCAATAATTCTGTGTACTTTTTGAGGGTTTTGGTATCTAAATACACTGCCATTTTCTGCCTCTAAAGAAGTGATAGGTGCAGTGAGACGTTTCACCCATATATCACAATTGTCAATGTAATGGACGGCTAATATTTCGACAGCTGGTATCCAGTTTATTGGGACTTGAAGCGGGTATTCAGTTGTAACGAGTGGTCTGGCTTTATGCGATGAGAACCGCAGTATTTAAACGATTGGAAGTCTCAAGATTGTCGCAAGTTAGTTTAGTTAGTTAGTTTTTGAGTTGTCTTTGCACATTCGTAGAACGGTCTTCAAGCAAAAGTCAAGGCCGTAGTTTTACAGATACTGTCCTGAAATAAATATTCAAATTTCATCTATTTCTTATTCATTGAGTTCGTCAATTTATTTTATTTTATTTTATATATATATTGAACACGTACAGCGTAATCAGAAATCCATAAGGGTTGAAACGTGTAACGCCGCGTTCACAGCTTCCGAATATTTAGTGCGAACTGATTGGTTGAATGTTTCAGTGCTCGGTACCATATTTGGAAACCCCTCGCTCTTGTTGTTCCAAATATGGTACTTAGCAAATTGAATATTAAGAAGCTTGTTTCCCGGCACACAAGAGGCCGTTACACGTTTCAACCCTTATGGGTTTCTGGCGTAATTCAATACTTTACTGAAACTTTTTTTGCCTCTTTCGATGGCATAACTTTTGTACGATTTTTACAAGACATCACACCGAAGTTTTCAGTCTTTATTTAGAACGAAATAATTATTTTTTTGTGTTTGTGTTTGTGTTTGTGTCTGTGTGTAAAGGTTATACTGACCAGAGCCAGATTGCTGACCAGCGGTTGTCGTTAAAACAATGGTTTGCTGGGGGTGCTCAGTCTCACGGGCTCAGAAAACCTGGTTGTGGTCATTGTTATTTTAAGTTTTTCACATGCAACAGAGAATCTTTCATTCTCTATTTTCACTCTGAAACCGCTGGTACGAATTTCTTTTGAGACATTTCGCCCATATTGTAAGGCGTGAACAAGATGGAATGGTCATTAATCTTGAAAGACTATGATAGAGTAAAGTTTTATTTTGAAGTGAGGTTTTCGTCGACTTCGCCGTGGTAGATCTTAAGGCCGGGACAAACTAGGCGACAAGTAGCAACGACAGGTCTGTGCGACAAGTTGCTCCGTGTGTACGGATTAGTCGTGGCTTGCGACTGATCGAGGCGACAAAATTCTGCCGCAGTGACAATTATTTCCATAAAACTAAACTTGTCACGCAAGGCAAATTGTTGCGGCGACTTGTTCCCGAGACCTGTCGCAGCGACTTATCGCCTAGTATGTTTCGGCCTAATTGATCTCAAATGACCAAATAAGAGGTTATGTGGAGGAATCGAGCACCTGACATTGAATTTTCAATTTTCTTTCCAAACGTCTACACCGTTCATACCGATTTTATTCCAGGAACGTTGTTACTCTCTTCCAAGAAGCGAACGCATTGGAGTAGTCGCAAATTACTACAATAATGGGAAGAAGAGATTCCCAAATTGACGCCGCAATGAGATAGGGTTAAGCAAAGACTACGGCTACGGCTACGGCAACGCTTTAAAGCAAGAATATTATTGGCTAAAAAAAGGAAAAATACTTGTGCTACACGTGCAGCACAAACTTCCCGGCATTTCATGAAATCCACTGCATTTTAGGTTTTGAAGACAACGAGAGCATATAACAATGAACCAGTCATTTTCTGTTACGACTTTAAAACCGTTCGTGCCCATCCAGCTCTTGGACAGTTCGCCCGCGTCGTGCGAGGTAAACAAGACGGAATAATCGCGAAATACTTACGATACTGAGCGCTAAGTTATATTTTTGAACTGACGTTTTCGTTGCCGTAGCCGTCGTCTTTGATTAAATTCCCTAATACATGTAACAAAGAATCGTGCCGAAAACAAAAAAGTAATCGAAAAAGTTGTCCGTCTATTGAACCGCAAAATTCTTTTAGTAAGCATACCTTGCATTCCTTTCGAGCTGACAGTACCCAAAGGTCGTCTCCAAAGGTTAGCATGAAATAAGCGAAAAAAAAAACCCTTTAAACAGTGTTGAATACGCTCTAGTAAGAAGAAGATTATACCGAATAAGGGATTTACCTCTAAGCCGAGAGTGAAAGGTACATATTTTTCAACACTGATCGTGACAGCCTTGTAGGTGACTCTGGCTCATGAAACACCTCAGCTCAAATGTTAGTTTTTGACTGAGGAGATTGGAAAACCGAAGTACCCAGAGAAAAACCTCTCGGTGCAGAGTAGAGAACCAAACAAACTAAACTCACACTTGACGCCGATTCTGAGAGTCGAACCCGTGCTAACCCGAGCTACATTGGTGGGAGGTGAGTGCTGTCCTCCTTCGCGCGCTTTCCTGTTGACAGAACTGGCTGGCCAGACCGAGTAAGTTTGCAAGAAACATGCAACAATTTGAAGGTTTTCTTCCGTCGAAGAAACTCTGGTGCTAGAGAGAGATCCTGATGCTAGCAGGAAAAATGCCTTCATTTTACAAGAGATACGTTGACGACACATTAACTATAATGCCTGACACAGCATCAGCAGCTACATTTCTTCAAGTTGTCAACAATTGCCACCCATCAGTGAAGTTCACCATGGAAAAAGAGATTAATGGTCTGCTTCCCTTTTTTGGTATGCAACTTCTTAACACAGCTCCTCATAACGAGACCAAAGTTTACACAAAACCTACTAACACGGGCCTTTTGCTTCACTACCAGAGCCATGTCGACATGCGATATAAACGAGGACTTTTGAAAACCTTGCTTGGCCGTGCATATCGCTTATCATCATGTTGGTCTTACTTTTCTGAAGACTGTGACTGTTTGAGGGCAGTGTTCTCCCCGCTGAAATATCCACAATACCTTATCAACTCTACAGTCAGGTCGTTTGTTGCCTTGCTTGGCCGTGCATATCGCTCATCATCATGTTGGTCTTATTTTTCTGAAGAATGTGACTGTTTGAGGGCAGTGTTCTCCCCGCTGAAATATCCACAATACCTTATCAACTCTACAGTCAGGTCGTTTGTTGCCTTGCTTGGCCGTGCATATCGTTCATCATCATGTTGGTCTTATTTTTCTGAAGAATGTGACTGTTTGAGGGCAGTGTTCTCCCCGCTGAAATATCCACAATACCTTATCAACTCTACAGTCAGGTCGTTTGTTGCATCTAAAGTTGAAGACCCGCAACCAATACCTGCCCCAAAAGAAAACCCGACGGTCCGAATAGTCCTGCCCTTCAAAGACCAGGATTCGGCAGACTGAAACAGCCTGAAGACCCAAACAGTCATTCAACCGGTTTTTGTCAGCAATAAAATCCATCGAGAGATAAAAGTGCATGAGAAAAACCGCCTATTGTTAACCAAAAATGTGTAATTTATAAATTTCAATGTGACTTGTGCGATGCAAGTTATGAGTAGGCTTTACTCTCAGGCACTTGTACCAATGCGCGGCTGAACACACGAAAAAGGCCTCTTCTATTGGCAAACATTTAATTAACGAACACTCTATTATACCGAAAGACCTTGACAGACATTTTTCTGTTCTGAAGAAGTGCATGAATAAGTTCGATTGTTTAGTGCACGAAATGCTGCTAATTAGGGGAATTTACACCATCTCTCAATGTTCAGTCGGTCTATTCAAGCAAAACTATTTGCGTGATCTTGCATATTTATTTGAAGTTTGTTAATTTTTGAGCGAAAAATTTTCTGACAGTTTATTCTGTTGCATTTGAACTTGAAAATGGTGTCACGATGTCACCGAAACGTCGTTCTTTTCCTTCGCTAATTTTTATTTGTCTATGTTTTACTAAATCGTTGCTTATAAAGAATTTGAAGGTGAATGTAAAATTGGTTGAACCAATTTTATTTGATATCCAGCGTGTGCCCACCAATGATAGATATTTGACTACTGCTGATTTCGTCAGTTGCCCACAAATAGTTTACGCTGGTGACGAGAATCGAAATAGTTTCTAGTTCTGTGTTTCATTCATTCAAGACTTCTATTTCAGTTTGGTACTGTTATTTATACAGTTGCCACTTAATGAAAGGTTCAATGCTGGGTTGCCTTCAATAACTGCTTTGTCAGGGAGGGACTACTTACTTTCAACTTGAAACTTGAAACTTGAAACTTGAAACTTAATGGATCACGTTTGTCGTATCATAGCTGCTTTGTCGTTCTCGCTAATCTCAAGTTTGAGGAACAGTTGCATGACCGTGATCCGTTTTTTAATTACCTTAAGCGGTCTTTATATTGTGGCTATCCATTTTACTTCAAAAAATAGACAAGGATCAATTACGAAGGCGGTATATATAATTAAAGGTGCCTACAAGAATCGATTAAATCATCAATTTATTGCTTAGTAGTCGACATTTAATTATTCAATCATTGAAAAACTTCTCTCTGGCTTTTGTTCTTTTGTCTCGATTTTTGATCCACGCATGACATGTACATTCTAGCAATCTCCAATTGAAAGCTTTTACGACACTTATTGAGTGTTTGCTAAGTTTTTTCTGATTGCTTATACAACCCCGGTCTCATCAATTGCATTTTAATTAGGAATCTTTTCATTTAACGCACTCTGTAGCCTTTGAGCCATTTGACAGTCTACGTAAATGCAAATTAGGTGACTTTTCCATTTGTTGATATTCTGTGTTTATACAGTCCATTGAAAAGTGTGAGCCCGTCCCGTTCTCCTTATCAACTCATATTCAAATATAACATATATTTTTTATAGTGCTTTTTTCGGCAATCTCAACTTGACAGTATTATGAATAAAAAGGTGAAATATGGAACTCCACGGGGTACTCCAGAATATTCAGCTATTGCAAAATAGTTTAATCTATACCGCCTTTACATTCGAAGCAACACAATTAACGACCAATTAATATGAGATCTTTTGCCATGTCTCAGCTTGAGTCCTTCAAAAAGCTATAGGGGAAACACTCTCTAAAATAAAGTTTGTTTGAATATTTTTGTGCTAGTGCACTGTAAGTGTAAGTGCACTACACACTATGTCACCGGGTTTTATGAGTATGTAAGGTGATAATAGGCCCGCAACGCGTGCATTACTCACGAACATAGACAGGTCTGTTAAAAGCGTGCTTGAGTTTCAACAAAATGAGCTCCAAAATTGGCAAGAATTTGTGACGCTGATGAATAATAAAGCAGCTGCTATTTCCAAAACGATGGAATTACCTGGTGATAAATAACCTTATCTAGGAGAGTAAATTTTGAACTTTGCCGAAACAATGGTCAACCTGAAGAGATGGGTTATTGTGATCTTTGTGCTGAATTCGCACATTTCTTGTCAATCTTTAAAACACTTGAAAGAGAAAAAAGCAAACTAACAAAACAAAAACCTGGTGGCCTGACATCATTTTGACACAGATGTATCCTTTGTTTCGCGAGTAAACGTGAAAGGTAACATGAAAACGGCGCCAGCTGAATTCGATGTCACTTTCGATTTTGCGATTTACTTGAGCAGCCAAAAGTACGATAGAAAAATTGAACGTAGCAAAATCTCCCAAAATGTTTTTCGCCGATAGTAATTTTGTATATTCGTGGTTCAAGATGTATGTTGTTTTAACGTCGCAAGTGTTGTTGCTGATGGCAAAAATTATATTTCATTCTCGATCGACACTTGCTGAAAACTTGCTTCTGCTCTTCCTAAAAACTGTGTATCAATATTTATTTACTTTTTTTTGTCAATATTTGTTAGTATAAAGCAGGCTAACCAAATCTGTACCTTGCTTAGTTCGCATCTTTGAGTGTTAGAGGAATTGTTTTCCGTGTTTACATAGTCTTCTCGAAACACTCGCTGGGGAGTTGGGAGAATTCTCGCCAGTTACGCATACCCGTACATAACTGTCTCGAATTCTCCCAACTCCCTCTAGTTTTGAAGCTATGTAAACACGATGAAAATCCTCTATTGCTTTAATCTAGATCTTTTAATTCGGATAACCAATATATATACAAATATAAGGAAACACTTAAACTAAACAGCCTTCTAAAATGATTAAACATTGCGTGAGTACGTTTCGATGGCTGGAATAATATCGTTTCCTGTGTTTTTTCGACATCTCGTTTCGAAAACAACAAAATAATGTCGGTGAGGACTAATTGAAAATGATTATGTCCACCTGCTTTTTAAAGAAATTGAATCAAAAAACAAAACGATCAGCCTTCTACGTTTGAACGTGCTTAAGAATATTTAAAGCAGTACCATTAGAAACGAAACTAAGGGCAGTCGGTTTGATTGCGAAAGAAATTAACCTGCGAAAGACGTTGGTTAATTTCTTTGGTGGTCCTCCTGCGCATCCTTTATATTTCTGTGTGGTCCTGACAGCGACAACGTTGGTACCTCTTCGGCCGATGGATATTGGTCCAATATTGTTGCAATGTCGGTACCAACCTCGCTTTATTGGTCATCAACTGGACTTTTCTTCCGCGGTGGTCTAGAATTAGAATTCCACGTGGCTTTGTAGTTGCTAGTTTGTTGCCGCCATTTCATTAAGCTGCCTTTAACGCTATAATTGATTTAATTTGAATATTTATATTCTACACACAACCTGGCGAGCGCCAATCCTAAAAAAAGCCATGTGTTTGTTCCAGACTGTTTTTACTCTCCTACTAGCATTCATTTAAGAGCTAGTTTGATGTGGTCAAACAACAGAATTCGTGGATCTCATTTTCCTGGCAGAAGTTTACGAAACACCTGCAGCACCGCATGTCTTACCTCACGTACTCTCCAACAATACAAAAATGGATTTAAAGCCGAGTTCATGAAGACATCCGTGAAAGCAGGAGACCTTCCAAGAATACCGTCTCTTATTTACGGGCTAAATAACTTATGTAAACAAGGAGATAAGGAAAGTAACGAATTGAGAGCACAATGAAAAATATAAAGGCACCATGAAGGCAGATTTTCTAAGGCTGGCCATTATTGCGGTGGTATCTACTCTCTGAAACGCTCGAACCTGAATTTGAATTTGTATTCGATGACGGATACAATTTTCAAAATGGTCACGTGTCATATGACGGAGATACAGAACCCGATGAATATCCCAGAGGCAATTAAAGCTAATGGCATTCTTTCCTCCCAAAATTGGGTGGTTCCTGCCAATATTGGAACCGCAATAGTACAAGTAACTGTCCAGACAGTAACGATGCAGGGATACTACAGCGGCCTCATCTTTGCTTCAGAATGGCAATGAGTCTGTCAAGACTGATTCCTGCAATTATGCATAGGGACACTCGGCAAAGAGAGAACCCAATGGGGTTATATCCCCTTCTAAACGTTAGTTTTAGTTCCTCCGATCGAGTATACAACTCAGTTAAGCTACTTATTACGAACAACTAAATCAGTTGACGCCAGACCACATAGTGAAGCATTGATTCGCAATGCGTAACACGTCATACACCTTATTCCAAAATGGCCGACATTTTAGTTGTTCTTTTGTTTCATGGCAAATTGGCCCTCTTGTCCTTGCTTTCAAGAGTAAAATTCAAAAGAATAGTTAACCTTGACGAGGCCAAAAGATGCATTTTGCAATCAAAGAAAACAATGCTACAATGACGGCCATTTTGGAATAAGGTGTAAGGTTGCACTTTCGCAATTAGGACATACCACGAGAATGCAATTAAATATGGCGTAAGATTCTACTTGAAAGAAAAGTGAAACACAAAAAAAAAAAAAAAGAAAGGATATTACCATATTTTATTTTAGTGTTTTGCGTTTCGCCTATAAGTTATGGTTTACTGTCTTTGGAATGCAAACAACCAGTTTCAATATTTCTATAGACTTCTTGAGGGTTTTGGTATCTAAATACGCCGTTATTTTTTGCGTCTACCGAAGTGATATGTGCAATATCAAATTTCTCCCATATTGTCAATGTAATGGACGGCTAAGGCTGGTATCTGGTCGAAGGCTGATATCCAGTTCAATTGGACTTGTAACGAGTTGTACGTTGTAATGAGTGGTCTGGCTGTATGCGACGAAAACCGCATTATTTAAACGATTAGAGGTGGCAAGATTGACGCAAGTTAACTTTAGAGAGTTGTCTTTGGAAATTCGTAGAATAATCTTCAAGCAAAAGTCAAGCCGTAGTTTTGCAGATGCTGTCCTGAAATGAATATTCAAATTAAATCTATTTGTCATTCAATTCAATTCAATTTAATCAACTTTATTTAAAACACGGTAAATGGTACAGCAAGCTGGTTTTCAGACATGCCGTGTAAGAATTACAACAACAATAATATTTATTGTACCCGAGAGATTTAAATAAAGTAAGTTTAAAAAGCGATTAAATTTAAATATGATAACTAAAAGGGTACCAGCACCCTGAAATAACTATAAAGTTAAAAATGTCAGGGCGCTGGATCAGATAAATTAAATTAAATGTTAACAGCCGAGGTACAATGGGGAGAGTACATATACACTATCGTACACACAACTGAACGTAACACTAACACTAACATGCACATAAACGAGACAACTGCAGTGTATAAGGTAATCTTGGAACTACAGCTAGAAAGAATATGTAATTTTTTAAACATAATGTTTCAAACTCATAAGTAGATTTTGTAAATTGTGATATGCTAATATATTTAAGATCGTTTTTGATATAAAATGCGACGCCTCCTGCATTGGAATGACTAGGTTCAGGAATGAAATCATGTCCAGGTATGTTGCGATTAAGTAAAGGTTCCTTATCATGTGACATTTTAGTTTCAGAGAGGCCGATCTAAGGGAATTTGTAATTTAGCTCAGATATCATATTTAGAAAATTGTCATGGCGGCTGCTTAAACTTCTTATATTACAATGCAAAGCAGAAAATGCTTTATCATGTGATAAGCACTCAATTATGTCCTTGCTACTATGAAATTCATGAGTGGTGTAATACCCAAAATTATTATCTAAAGGCATATCTTTATCAATGTCTACATTTGTAAGGTGTGGAATTTTTGAGTCTGGGGAGGTAATGCTAATAAATGGCAAATTTTTTATCTCAGCAGACCTATGTGCATAAATTTCATAACTTTCATTATTATTTTTCCCACAGGGGCAATGTACAAGATATAAATGCTAAAAATTACAAGAATTACAAGATATAAATGTTAAAACGACTAATAAACTAGGTATAGCTTCGCGTTAAAAATTATTAAATTTCATCAATTTCTCATTCATTGAGTCTATGATTATTTTTTTTAATTATATGGAACACGTACAGCGTAATTCAAAAGTTCACTGAAACTTTTTTCCCTCTTTCGATAGCATAAGTTTTTTTTACGATTTCTATTTGACGTTGTTTTTTTAAAGGACACCACACCGATGTTTTCAGTCTTTATTTAGAACGAAATAGTCTTTGTGTGTATGTGCTTGTGTATGTGTGTTAAGGTTATTGCGTGCTTTTAAGAGTCAATCTGTCTTTCAAAGATTCAAGGCCTTTATACAACACCTTTTCGGAATTAAAATTCTTCGGGTCATAGTAGGCATAGCCACATTATCATAACACAGCTTGATTTTATTTCTTTAGAGGCCAACCATTTGGTTGGGGAAGGGAGGCTCAGCGATTTGAAGGCGTATCCGGAAACAAAAAGTTACGGATTCAAAAATATCTGGATACGTGTGGACGGGAGTTTAAATGATAGTGCTGCGCGTGCAGCCGGATTTTAACAAACATGTTAGCGGTCCTTTGCATAACCAAGACGTGAAATCACCAAATTTGAGGTTTTGACGACAACGTGAGCATGTAACAGACAATCTTTCATTCTCTATTTTCACTCTGAAACCACTCGCACCAATTTACTTTCAGGATATTTCCGTATTGTAAGTTACGGATCTTAGCAAACCTAGCAAATCTTTTAACTTTCATACTGGTCAGCGGATACCTTGTTTTCACAGGTGTCAAATGACCATAACATTGATGTCAAATATCAAAGATGTATGTTGTAAACTAGCTATAGTGTAAACTGGAGTATTACCTCCTCGATGAGCTCTAAACTTAAGCCCGTGATATGGTTACGTGATACTTGTCACATTGGCATACACGGAGGGGCGGACGGACGTCCGTGGACGTTCATGACGCCATGGCTATAAAACCAATTTTCTCACATCGATGGGTTACCATATTTTCTTAGCTATGGTGCTCCGCTTTTTATTATTATTATTATTATTATTATTATTATTATTATTATTATTATTATTATTAGAAGTATATCTGACAGTTTCAGTTTGTGCAAAGACTTGATTATTTGCTCACTTAACCGTGAATATGCACATTCTAAGCACATATAAGTAAAGGCTACACAGTTGCTCCAAGTCGCTCTCTCGAAAATCCGCTCCGATTGGGAAATTAAAGCGTGTGAAGCGAGCTTGAAGTGAGGTCAGCGCAGCGCAACGACCGAACGTGCGGCGAAGTCGAAATTAACCCAACCAGTCGTCACTTAGCGGGAAAAACATTAAAAGACTTTTGAGAGTCCTAGTCAAGCTTAGCCAACCATTAGCATTGACAATAAAGTTGACCGTTACTTGTGAAAATACATTGATGAAATGGATCATATATGGACTGCGGATAGGAAATCAAGTGAAGCTATGATCTTCTCAGTTATGAACGCAAGTTTTGCAATTGCGTAGAGAAGCCTGAAAAATTCAGGACTTCAACGGGATTTGAAACCGTGACTTCGCAATGCCGGTGCAATGCTCTAACCAACTGAGCTATGAAGACACTGACGTTGGGAGATGGTCATTTATGAGTTCTTATTTTCCCGCGAGGAATGAATCAATGACGAAATGATATATGAAATGAAATGGCTTCATAGCTCATTTGGTTAGAGCATCGCACCGGTATCGAAAGGTCACGGGTTCAAACCCCGTTGAAGTCCTGAAATTTTCAGGCTTCTCTTCGCAATTGCAAAAATTGCGTACAAAATGCGAAGATCATAGCCTCACTTGAAAATACATTGTTTGTGGTTAGTCCTAAGAAGCGAACAGGACTTTGGGCGTGATGCCCAACGAATTTGTCAAGCAGAAAGGTCTCCGACGAGTCCCTTGGTGAAGCGATGAAACGAGCTTCGTAATACTAACCACGAACAATTTATTTTCACAACGTTTAGCATGGCCTGCATTTAATGCTCTAGATAGTGGCTTTTCCACTGCATAAGACCTTTGATCACCTAAAGCCTGATTTTATTACGTGGGTTTAAATGTAAAACACGTTTTACTAACGTGATTCATTGATTGATTGACAGCTGTCATACGTAATAAATATGATAAGTAGATTGTACATTGAACAAAAACAGATTGGTAGCTTCTGGTAGTTTCTGTGTGGTTAATTGCGTTGGATAAAGGAGAGCGAAATTAATGGGTGTTCTGTGACTAGAGTGTCGGTATACGTGAGGCATCCGAACACAAACGTGTTCAATTTAGTTGCCGTGTTAAATGACCCTTACTGTACTTGTATTGTCGTGGACTTGATTTTTTCGTCCAAGCAATAACTTTATGCAATTCCTTTCATCGTCTTTCCTCTCACAATCGAGTGTGTAGGATCGTCTAGAAGAAAATTCTGCCCGAAATACAACGATTTCGTAACGTCTTCTTAATAAAGAAGCTGTTTCCAATCACTGGGCAAATTGTTACTTTTCTTGCAATTTCCTTGCTAGAAAAGTTCTTTGTTTTGGGGCAAGTTGATCAATGAATGTTAGTCCGGGTAAAGTTTTTTCAAATGTCGCCTTTTCAACAATTACAGATGTCATAGGAACACAGTCCATTGGCTGATGCCACAAACCCGTTGCGACGCAATTTACATGACACAACGTTGAGCTCCGACTAGGTTGAAAAATTAAACTCTGGCGGGGCGCGTGACGGAGTAGAACTGGATTCTTCTTTCTGAAATGGTTTTCTATAAATTGTCTCGATAGTCCCGAAAGCCATTCGGGTCCGAAGAGCCATTTACGGAATTGCCATCCGCTTTTTTTGATGAGGTGGTCTTTCAACATATTTTTAAGATAACAAAACGCAAAATGATTGTGCCGTTTGGGGACTTAAAATCTCTTAGTTCGTAAGATATTTCGGAATGTTTCACACCCGGAAAAAGCCTGCTTTCTGAACAATAACTAATACAAATGAATAATAATGAAAGGCAACATCCACTCTAACAAATAACTAACGTTGAATCAGGGGAAGCACTATTTACAGTAAAGGTTGTTTGAAATTTTTTCAAAGAAAGCGCTTGTATCTGAAAAGAAAAAAAGTTTTTCAGAACCGGTGATTTTTGTTTTTAAATTTCGACGTGTCACGATTGCCTATTGTTATCATACAAAAGCTCCTAGTGCCAGAACATTAGGGCAAGCTGTTGCATTATCCATAATTTTTCAACAATCTCAAGATAGTTTGAACGTTTGAAATAAGCACGTAGTATAAGAATAGACGTAGAACGCCACGTAGGAACGCCACGTAGCCATGTAGAATAGGAATGTAGAATAAATAGATAATCAAATGTATCCAGCGATTAATATCTTAACGTCAAGTGGACATTGCCGATACGTGATTCTGTGTTGTTCAAATTCGTGTTCCTTTGACAGTCAGTGGAGTCATGACAATTCACTAGTCTTGAGTTGTCATCCCACTCACGCTTCCCTCCTTATTCCATACTTTAAGACAACTTTCCAAATCGTTAGCGGATAAATTAAGTGTATTTTTACGTACGAATGACCATGGATCTCGATCGGCTTTTGTGGTAGTGCACTGTAAGTGCACTACCATAAACACTTAAAAGAAAAAACATATTAAACTTACAAAAACAATAATCCGGTGTCTTGCCATCATTTTGACACAGATGTATCTTTTGTTTCGCGAGTAAACATGCAAGGTAATATGATCACGGCGTCCGCTGAATTCGATTTGACTTTCGATTTTGCGATTTACTTGTGCAGCCAAAAGTACAATAGAAAAAAATTAACGTAGCAAAAATTCCCGATTTTTTTTTCGCTGATGGTAGCTTTTTATATTCGCGATTCAAATTTTATTTTGTTTTCATGTCGCAAATTTTGTTGCTGATGGCAAATATTTCATTCTCGATTGACACTTCCTAAAAACTTCTTTCTGTTCTTCCTTAAAACTGTATATCAATATTTACTTACTTTTGCATCAATGCTTGTTTTCCAAAAGCAGGCTAACAATTGTTAATTCTATACCTTGCTTAGTTTGCATTTTTGAGTGTTAAACTATGATTATTTCAACCTACTTGTTAAAGAAATTGCATGATCGAAAAACAAGAAGATGAGCCTTGCGCGTTTGAAGATGCTTAAGAGTAGCTAAACACGCCCAGTAGAAACGAAATGAAGGTGAGTCGGTTTGATTGCGAAAGAAATTGGTCAAGGTCTTTTGTGGTCCTCCTGCGTGTCTTTTGTATCCCTGTATGGTCCCGACAGGGACAACCTTGGATCCCCTTCGATCGGGGGAAGGATATTATCCCGCTTTAGTCATCAACTGGAGTTGTCTTCCTTAGTCCACAATTGAATTCCACGTGACTTTGTAGTAATTAGTTTGTTGCCTCCATTTGATTAAGCTGTTTTTAACCCTGTTGAGTTAATTTGAATTTTTGTATATTCCACACTCCCTGCATGACAAGCGCCAATCCTAAAAACCGCTATGTGTTTGTCCCAGACTGTTTTTACTCTCGTACTAGCTTTCATTTAAGAGTTAGTTTTAAACGATTCTTGGAGACACCTTAAATTATTTATACCGCTTTTGTAATTGATCCTTGTCCATTTTTTAAGTAAAATGGATAGCAACATGTACACGGCTTCATGGCACAGATCACAGATCACGGACATGCAACTTGTCTTCAAACTTGCTATTAACGAGAACTATATAGTGCAAGATTCTGCAAATTGCTTCTGATATAACAAACGTGATCCATTGTATTTCAAGTTTCAAGTTGAAAGTAAGGGCACCAAGAGCTTACTAAGCATGCTCACGTGTTCGTGCATTCAAAATGGCGGCAAGAAAGACGACAAAAATGCCGCAATAATGCCGACGTTAGAGTCGTTTCCACCTCCAAGAACGGGATGTGGAGAAGGATGATCAAAAAGAATGTTTTCTTTACCAAGTATTTTACTTGCGCAATCTTCCATGTCTTAAGCCGGCTGGGAAAGCCGCTGCCACAATAACGCGGAGATCTAAAAGTAGTCGACAACTAAAACAAAAGTTTTCACACACTAGAAAAACGTCGACAACTACGCTTTCTAGTTGTCGATAACTTTTAGTTGTCGATCACTAATAGTTGTCTACAACTAAATCCCTAGTCTGTGGAGGGACTAACAATACTCAAACTGAAATAGAAGAGTTACTTTAATGAAACACAGACTAGAGACTATTTCTGCTTCTCGTATCCAGCTTAAACTATTTGTGTGACAACTGACGAAACCAGCAATAATCAAATATCGTTGGTGGGCACATAATGGATATGGGATGATAAACTTCCAACGAGGTGCGCACTAATAGCAAAGAAAAGCTTCTGATCATCTCACATTCAACAAGCTCTACGCATGGCGTAATGGTTTCATGAAATTTTATTGACTTCAATACGTTTGGATACTTGGAAATTTCGCTTCCTGGCATAAATTATACAAGATATGAACTGACATACGAGATTAAGGTCGCTTTCCATTTTACAGAACTGACTGGCCAGACCTTGCATTTGGAAGGACTAATTCTATCCCAACCCCTAAACTTAACACACTTCGAGGACTGATAATGATATATACCCTTCCAGAAGAATGCGAGCAATCATCATGCAAGTGTTCCTTCAAATTGTTGCATTTTCTTTGCAAACTGACTGGGTCTGGCCAGCCAGTTCTTACAACAGGAAAGCGCCCTCAGTTAGCCAACGAGATGGCTAGTAAAAGAATGACTACTAAAAGAAAAAGAGAAATTATGACCCTCGCACTTAATATCAGGAAACTTTACTGAAGAAATTGTCTCTTATAGACAGCAGGGAGTAACTTCTCTTCGCGTCTATAAAATCGCCTAGCGAGGACATTAAAAGTCTCAGAGCAGTTTATTCTTAGTTTTTTTTAGCGAGGAAAAACCGACAGAATTAAGGATGGGTACTGGGATGGCACATTGGTGACAGCACTTGCCTCCGGCAACAGTGTAGTCCTTCCCTGCATGACAAGCACCAGTCCTAAAAACCGCTATGTGTTGGTTCTAGACTGTTTTTACTCTAATACTAGCTTTCATTTAAGAGTTTAACTTACTTTAATTTGGTCAAACGACAGAATTCGTGGGTCTCACTTCCTTGGCACAAGTTTACGAAACACTTGCAGCATCGCATTTCTTATCTCACGCACTCTCCAACAATACAAAAATGGATTTAAAGCCGAGTTCATGAAGACAACTGTGGAGGCAAGATCCCTGCCAAAAATACCGTCTATTGTTTCACGAGCGAAATAGATTGTGTAAACAAGGAGATAAGGAAAGTAACAAATCGCGAGCACAATGAAGAATATAAATGCACTAAAAGCAGATTTTCGAAAGCTGACCAGACTTGCGGTGGCATCAGCTCCCTGAAACGCTCGAGCTTGAATTTCAATTTCTATCCGATGACGCCGAACAATTGTGAAAATGGTCGCGTGACATATAACGGAGATACAGAAACCGATCAATATCACAGAGGCAACGTAAGCTAAAAGAATTCCTTCCGCCCAAAACTGGGTGGTTCCTGCCAATACACAAACTGCCCAAATCGCTAGAAGAATACAAGTAATTCTCCGAACAGTAACGATGCTGGGATACTGCAGCGGCTTCACAATGGCAATGAGTCTGTCAAGACTGGTTCCAGCAATTATGCATAGGGACACGCCGCAAAGAGAGAAAGCAATGGTGTCATATCCTCTTCTAAACGTTAGTTTCAGTGTCTCCGATCGAGTGTACAAGTGAATTAAGCTACTTGCTATAAAAAGAGGTTGCACGATCACACCAACAGCTAAATCTGTTGACGCGAGACCACATAGTAAAAGGATAGAGGGCGAACGAAGCGTCGGCTTCTTCCACACTGAGTACAGCACAAGCACATTTCCAATGGTCGCTGTAAAAGCAAGTAGAATGTTTACAACACAGTTTACTATGATTACACTTTCTTCTTTTTCCATCTTTTCTTCAAGTCTGAATTTAACCAACACCAAGTATTCTCACTTTGTGAGCAACGGCCTCTCCTCTTTCTGATCTTTTCACGGAAATCAATCCTTTCCTTCCACGTTCAAGGACTCAGCCGCTGTCGGAAAAAAATTGAAAACGATAAATATTGAATGTGGCGTAAAATTGTATTTGAAAGAAAAATTAAATTAAAAAAAAAAAAAAAAGAAAATAAAAGATATAACCATCTTTTTACTTCCCTACAATATTTTGCGTTTCACCTATAAGTTATGGTTTACGGTCTTTGGAATGCAGACAACCAGTTTCAATATTTCTGTGGACTTCTTGAGGGTTTCGGTATCTAAATACACTGTCATTTTCTGCGTCTACAGAAGTGATAGGTGCAGTAAGATGTTTCTCCAAAATATTACAATTGTCAATGTAATGGACGGCTAATTTCTTGACGGCTGGTATCCAGTTCATTGAGATTTGTAGCGAGTTGTGAGTGTTAACGAGTGGTCTGGCTTTATGGGATGAGAACCGCAGTATTTAAACGATTAGAGCTCGCAAGATTGTCGCAAGTTAGTTTAGTTATTTAGTTTTTGAGTTGTGTTTGCACATTCGTAGAATGGTCTTTAAGCAAAAGTCAAGGCCGTAGTTTTCCAGATGCTGTCCTGAAATGAATATTTAAATTTCATCTATTTCTCATTCATTGAGTTCATAAATTTTATTTTACATATATATTGATCACGTACCGCGTAATCAGAAAGGGTTGAAACGTGCAACGCGCGTTCAGAGCTCCTAAATATTTAGTGCGGACTGATTGGTTGAATGTTTCAGTGCTCAGTACCATATTTGGAAACCCCTCGCTCTTGTTGTTCCAAATATGGTACTCAGCAAATTGAATATTCAGAAGATTGTTTCCCGGCACACAAGGGGCCGTTACACGTTTCAACCCTTAAGGGTTTGTGGCGTAATTCAATAGTTTACTGAAACTTTTTTTTTTTTGCCTCTTTCGATGACATAAGTTTTGTACGATTTTTACAAGACATCACACCGAAGTTCTCAGTCTTTATTTAGAACGAAACAATTTTCTGTTTTTTTTGTGTTTGTGTTTGTGTTTGTGCGTGTGTGTGTAAAGGTTATAATAACCAGAGCCAGCTTGCTGACCAGCGGTTTTCGTTAAAACAATGGTTTGCTGGGGGTGCTCAGTCTCGCGGGCTCAGAAAACCTGGTTGTGGTCATTTTTATTTAACGTCTTTTGCATGCAACAGAGAATCTGTCATTCTCTATTTTCACCCTGAAACCGCTGGTACCAAATTCTTTTGGGACATTTCGCCCATATTGTAGGGCGTGAACAAGATGAAATGATCATTAATCGTGAAAAACTATAATAGAGAAAAGTTATATTTTGTAGTGACGTTTTCGTCGACTTCGACGTCGTAGATCTTAAGGCCGGGACAAACTAGGCGACAAGTAGCAACGACAGGTCTCTGCGACAAGATGCTCTGTGTGTACCACTTGCAAAACAAGTCGCTGCGACACGACGCCTGTTCGGGCGCATGCAGTGATCTCGTTTGAAGGGGAATATAAACTAGCTTTTTAATTCAATATAGCTGACCATATAACTCCCTTCTCAATGGTTTATTTATATTTTGTCGCAGCGACTTTTTTTCTGGAAGTGTACACACGGTGCGATCACGCTGCTTTCGCCAATTTTGTCGCTGCGATTAGTCGCACGATTTCAAACTGGTTTGAATTCCTTCGACTGATCGCGGCAACAAAATTCTGCCGCAGTGACAATTATTTCCATAAAATTAAACTTGCCACACAAGGCGAATTTTAGCGGCGACTTGTTCCCGCGACCTGTCGCAGCGACTTATCGCCTAGTGTGTCTCGGCCTTTAAGATCCCTAACTGATCTCAAATGACCAAATGAAAGGTTATGTGGAGGACTCGAGCACCTGACGTTGAATTTTCAATTTTCTTTCCAAACGTCGAAACCGTTCATACCGATTTTATTCCAGGAACGTTGTTACTCTCTTCCTATAGCGAACGCTTTGGCGTAGTCGCAAATTACTACAATAACGGGAAGAAGAGATTCCCATATTGACCATGTTGACGCCGTAATGAGTTAGGGTTAAGCAAAGACTACGGCTATGGCTACGGCAACGCCTCAAAGCAAGAATATTACTGGCTAAAAAAAGGAAAAATACTCGTGTTACACGTGCAGCACGAACTTCCCGGCATTTCTTTGCCATAGTCCACAAAACAACAACGTGAAATCCACTGCATTTTAGGTTTTGAAGACAACGCGCGCATATAACAATGAACCAGTCATTTTCTGTTATGACTTTAAAACCGTTCGTGCCCATCCGCTATTGGACAGTCCGCCCGCGTTCTACGAGGTAAACAAGACGGAATAATCTCGAAATACTTGCGATAGCGCTAAGCTATATTTTAAACTGACGTTTTCGTTGCCGTAGCCATCGTCTTTGATTAAATTCCCTAATACATGTAACAAAGAATCGTGCCGGAATCAAAAAAGTAATAAAAAAAGTTGCCCCCCTATTGCACCAAAAAATTATTTCAGTTGGCATACATTTCATTCCTTTCGAGCTGACAGTACCCGAAGGTCGTCTCCAAAGGTTAGCATGAAATAAGCGGGAAAAAAACCATTTGAATAAATAGTGTTGAATACGCTCTCCTGAAGTAATTATATCGAACAAGGATTTTACCTCTAAGGCGAGAGTGGAAGGCACATATTTGAACCTTTGGAACTCGTTGCTGTCTGGATTTCCGATATTACAGATTTAAAAGAAACCTATTTTCCAACACTGATCGTGACAGTGACTCTGGCTCATGAAACACCTCGTGGGGTAGTTGAACACCTGTCAAAGGTCCTTCAGAAAGGGACTGTTCACATGGAGGTAGGTGAGGTACCCCACCTCGGTGGGGTAACCAATCTATCCATACAATTTCTCGTTCACATGAGAGGTGGGGTACCTCACCGAAGCGGGGTGGGGTGAGTTTTCTTCATGTGAATGCTGAAGGTGGGGTACTCGACCTGGCCGTGGCGATTTATCTTTAGTTTGAACATTCCGTCAAAGCATTTGGAAACCGCACCCCAGCGCCCGGGGCTATTTGAGCGCACCGGTGGCTCCGGTGGCTCAGTTGCTTAAGCACCGGGCTGTCACGCGGGAGGTCGTGAGTTCAACTCCGGCTGGACCAACACTCAGGGTCTTTAAATAACTGAGGAGAAAGTGCTGCTTTTGTAATTACACCTGCAAGTGGTTAGACTCTCTAGTCTTCTCGGATAAGGACGATAAGCCGGAGGTCCCGTCTCATACCCCTTCAATGTTCATAATCCTGTGGGACGTAAAAGAACACACACACTTGTCGCAAAGAGTAGGGCATGTAGTTCCCGGTGTTGTGGTCACGGTCTTCTGTGGTGTATCATGGTTGGGAGGGTAAATGCTCGGAGATATTAGCTACACCAAACTACTCTAAAATCCGAGGGTAAAGAAAGATATATGATATATGATGATATGATATATATGATGACTACTCGTAGGCGGATTACCTCACCTACCCAGGGTCCCCCAAATTACGGTAATGATCTGTTTGATATGATCTGCCTGCAAAAGATCGTCGAGGATCCTTGACTTCACTGAAGATCTTGCAATCGTTTGAGAAGCAAGGATCTTTAAATATGCATGCATGTCTAGTCTTCTGGATTTCTAATAGAACAATTTCGATATATTAAGATTCAGTCGAAAACAAAAGGCATCATCTCGAGGCTCTGGGGAATAAACTCATACAAATCCTTATATTTTTCCTCAGAGCCTCGAGATGATGTCTTTTGTTTAGGACTGAATTTTAATCTATCGAAATTGGTCTATTGGGGACTTCGTATTAAAACTGAAATCAAGAAATTAACGCAAATCAAATGTTGGTTTTTGACTGAGGAGAGGGGAAAACCGAAGTACCCGGAGAAAAACCTCTCGGTGTAGAGTAGAGAACCAACAAACTCAACCCACAATTGACGCCGAGTCTCAGAATCGAACCCGTGCTACATTGGTGGGAGGTGAGTGCTGTCCTCATTAACGCACTTTCCTGTTGTCAGAACTGGCTGGCCAGACCCAGTCAGTTTGCAAAGAAAATGCAACAATTTAAAGGTAAATGTGAAATTGGTTGAGGCCCTTTTTTTGCTATTAGTGCTCGCCTAGTTGGCAGTTTGTCATCTCATATCCAGTGTGTGCTCACCAACGATATTTGACTATTGCTGATTTCGTCAGTTGCCACTCATATAGTTTACGCTGGTGACGAGAATCGAAATGGTTTCAGTCTAGTCTGTGTTTCATTCATTCAAGACTTCTATTTCAAATTGGTACTGTTATTTATACAGTTTCCACTTAAAACACGTTCCAAAACGTTGGGGGATATTCCAAAGTTTAATTTTCGGCTGAAATAGTAGCTTTTTTAACTGACTTTTAATCATGGGTGGGAATTTCTTCTGTCCTTCTGGCACGAAAAAGAAAAACTTGAGAAGTGGGAAATACTAAACTTTGTTGACGGTTTTTCGTAGCCCGGCGATTCATGTTTGGTTTTCAAAAGCATGACAAATGCTTAATGTCCAGAGGTAAGACACAGGAATCAGTTGCATTATATTTTTTCTTCTTGGAGCAAGGAATGTGATTCCTAGATGTTTCCTGCGTAAATGAAATGACATTGTTTTCCGCACGCTATCTTGGTTCTTGCGTGTTTTTACAAAACCGCGGATTCTCAACAGGAGCAATATAAATTGGGGTGTCATTCGGGTATCGTTACAGACTGTTCTTAGCCGAGGTGTTAATCAAGGATCTTGTTTTTTTCCAAATTGTAGTTAAGATATTTTTTGCAACGAGCGAAATTATGAGCAAAGTTAAAAATTGTAAGAGCGACAGACCCGAGACAGGAAAATGGTGGTTTATACAAAAACGGAAAGGGACATTAACTGTCAGCGGCAAGGAGATGGCAAATGTTATCGCTGTTGCTGAAAGTTCGGATACCTTTTCTATTAAGGTACATTGCTTACTTAGTTTTCTGAATACTGTACAAAGAACGAAAAGAGAAGTGACATCATTGACTTATTCAGATCTTTTCATTCTACTAGCCTGCGAGCAAGCTCTCTTTCGGGGTGGTACATTCTACAGGTCATGTTCTCCAACCTATCTGCCAGTGTAAGACTAGATTTAGGCAAATTCGACATGCTTGCGAACGATTCCTCGAAACAATTTATAGGATACACTGTTTCCAGTCGTTAGTTTGCTGACAGATTTAAACGGATTCAAGAAAGCAACCAAACAGTGGATGAAAGGCCACTTTCGCTTTCTCCAGTGGTTTCAGACGTGGTTTCTCAAGGGGGATCGCAAGATCGTACTAACGAGCCAAGTTCCCACGCTGGCAAACGGAAACCTGGCTTGGAGGCCAATGAAGAGCAAACAGATGGGGCGTTTATTGAAAAAGTAGAGAGAATGTTTTCTATCCCAGGTATGTTGAACGTGACTATCGTCGTAGCGTAATAAGAAACCAGCTCACTTATCATCTATTTTGCGAATTACTGCTATCGAAATGCTCATATATTCATTTTGTGAAATACAGCTTTAAATTTCGTGTCGTTTCCTCTCGTTTTGCAAATTACAGTAAGCCGTTTTAAACAAATGAAAACCTTTTAATATTCTAAGTAACAATGTAGTGGTTTTCACCTTGACATAAATTCTATAATCAAAATCGAGGTTTTATAAATTTTTATCTGGACTACTTTGACAATGTAAATCTGGAATTAAGCTTTTTTACAAGTTTCCAGTGCCGTAGCGTCTTTCATTTTAGAGCATTGTAAATTTCCAAGCTTTCACCTTGCGTGACACTAATACAGTGACTGTCTGGTTTAATTTTCAATTGCCGACTGATTTCAAGTATTGGGAGATGGGAGCTTATGCCTGTAAGTGTGTGTAGCTCACGAGAGAAAAGAAAGTGTTTTCATTGCAAAGTGAATTCTAGATGAATCGGAGTAAATTCTAGTTATAGTGTAAAAAGAGAAAACACCCCGTGCAAAACACACATGCATGTGTGAGGAACTTAATGCGGAGTTGCCGAAAGGAATTCAATTTTTTCAGTTACTACGTTTACTGCAACAGCTCAGAGCTGCACTTGCTTTTTACTGAATTTATGTATGTTAGACTAGCCAGGGTTATCATTCTAATCTTCTAAGATGTATTCACTAAACAAATGTAGGCCAAGAATGATCACTCAGCCTCAGGAAAAGAAATGCATTTAACGGCCATCACTGAACTAGTAAAGTAGCATATAAATCAGGAATCAAAAATAATTAATCTTAGAGAGTTACCGAACTCACCGATATAAACATATCAGTCCTCTAACTCTCTCTAAGTAAGTAAATTATATCACACGCGTTTCGAACGTGACACTTAAAGATTATGTTTGTTGCGAAGATTGTCCACGTTCTGAGGTAGTTACTGAGCAATAAGATATTTCTTTGGAATAGCTAGCCTCATTTCTTTGTCAGTTTATCTAGTTTTATGGGCAAGAATATGTGATGACAGGCAACGAATACGTGTCAAAGATGACGTTACAAATTGCAATTAACATAGCTTTTTTCTAAGATGTTTCTTGGTTTTATCATCTTTAGCATCAGCAGCCAAGGCAAGTCTCAAACGCCGGAAGAACTGTGTTGTCGTGGATTCAGACAAGGAAACTTTAATGAGGATAAGACAAAGCTTGGAGCAGGATGTGCTTGAGGAAGATAACAGTGAATAGGCGAACACCGTTAACGAATATTAAATTTCGAAATTCATATTTTAAGTGTTTTCTTCTCGAACGGATATAAATTCAATGCAACGTTGTAAATAAATTATTTGTGATGCTGAAGAAGTTATGCCGTTGTCTTAATCCTATACTACGGACAATAAAAGGGATTCCGCAAATTTCTAAAACAAGTTGTGTCGCGATTAATGGTTCCGGAAATTTTTTAAACCAGTAACACATTTACTGTGACATTAATCTTAGTGCAAAGGTTAGTGGCTCCAGTGTCTTTGCACATTGTTAGGACAATGAACTCGTTTCGGAAGTGGTATCGGAAATTTCTGAAACCATCCATCATTGAAGCTGGTTTCAAAAAATTTCGAAACCAATCATCGCTCATTTCCCTTACCTTCACACCCGTGGTCAAATGCAGGGGTTTCAAAAATTTCTGAAACCGGCAGTGGTTAATTGCCCTCGTTTTTAGCAATGGTCAAGGCAAACGGTTTCGGAAATTTCTGAAACCAGTAACGGGTAATTGCCGCTCCTTTTAAAGTTATGGTGAAGACAG